>NC_050457.1:49068577-49313577 GCF_903995425.1 Onychomys torridus | reverse complement strand
TTAAATCATCCTGTCTCTATATATTCTATATATTCATTCTCTCTCTCTCTCTCTCTCTCTCTCTCTCTCTCTCTCTCTCTCTCAGAATTCTAATGGTTATCAATTTATGTCTTTGATCTAGTCTTCAGGTTTTTTTTAATTTAAATTTTTGGGAATCTTATACATGAGTACTGCATTTACATCAGTTCCACTCTGCCTGCCTTCTCTGACTCTTTCCATATGCCTTTACTCTCTATTAAACTATTTATCTCCTATTCGTCAATGATTGTTAATATACATGTATATATATGCATATATACACATTGGATCTATCTCTATATATCATTTTTCTATCATCTGTATCATTTATATATGATCTATCTATATCCTACTTAGTCCATTTAATGCTGCTCATATGTATATGTTTGAGGATGACCAGGTGGAATGAATAACCTATCATGCGGCTCGTCCCTGGAGAAGTCTGATTTTCCCTTTCAGAAACTATCCACCGTCTGTTACTATTTATCTAGAGGTGGGTCCCTCTGAGTTTTCCTCTATTCATGTTAAGAAGTCAGTTGGTTTCATATTTCAGGTTTCATTTTTAAATAACGTTCTTGAGATTTTGTGAGTGCAGCTTCTCTGTCACATGCATAAGGCACTATTTTGCTGTAGACATCCTAATAATCTGGCTCTTATGATCTTTTTACTTCCTCTTCTATGATGCTCCCCAGGCCTTGGGTGTAGGCATTGCATTGTAGATGTATCAGTTGGAGTTAGGCATTTCATAAGGACTCTTCTTTCTGACTGCTTATTTCCATTAATATATTTCACAGGCATATGAAAATGAACTTATAAAAAACTAAATGCTCGCTCTCTCCAAGCGAATGTTTTCTAAATCAACATACCACCATTCCATCCATTGAGATGCTGGAGACAAGGGAATCACATTGAAATTTTTCTCTCTTTTTCCCAAGATACAGTCTTTCATGAATTCCTACTGATTGATTATTCAAAAAGTTCTGACACCATCACTTTATATCTCTCACTCACCACTACCTATCTCAATTCTTTTAATAGTTTCCTGGTTATTCTTTCCATTTTCACTTTTGTTTTCCTCCAATTGATTCACAGAATAGAATCTTTCTAAAAATATAAATTAGTTCACATGACTAATCCCCCATTGGCATCTCACTTTAAAAAAAAAAAAATCCAACCTATCTGTTGATTCAAGATAGAGGAATAAGACACATCTAATGACATTCATATTGCATTCCCCTAAATCAGTGAGCATTTTAGACTATGTGGCAAGAAGTTATTAGAATCACAGACAAAAGCCAATGGCCATTTGACTGGGTTTAAAAAGAGAAGAATTCTCTGTTGGCTGTGTGGGCCCCAAAGAGTCACAAAGACCTTCTATTTTTCCTTCAGTGTTTGCTATACTTTCGTTTGTACTTGTGTAGTTTGTTGTAACTGTTATCTTCAAATGGTGAGATTGAGGCTCAGAGGTTAAAGGGGCTTGACAGACATACATTGAATAGGAGGCATGATTCTCAAACACAGTGCAATGGCTGTCAATCCCATTTCTCTATGGAGAAATCCATAAACACTTGCATTTTTGCTTTGAGGTATGTCCAATGGATAATCTATTATCTTCAAGGCGATTCAAAGAAAAATGTTGCTGGGAGGAAAGTAACCCTGATGGTGAGAGGTGTCTTACAGTGTAAATAAACACATAAAATTGTATAATCTTACACTCTAACTGGGTTGGAGGTCAGCACATGTAGCTCGATAGGAGAGTGCTCACCTTACATGTGTGGAGCTTGACAGCAGGTGCTTCTACTCACTCAGCCATCTAGTCTATGAAATCTTATTTTTGTTGTTATATCGAAACTCTGACATAATTTCCACTAGGCTTGCCCAGTAAACTCATGCTTTGGTATCCTCAAATTTGAATAAGCTTTTTCTAGGTGTAACCATGAAGTAATAAAAATGGATAAATAGATGACACTGAGACCGTTAAAAAAGTGACAAGAGAAGTCACAAGGATCCATTGAGTGGAAACAGGAGACCTTAGAGCACAAATCAGCAGAGTGATGTGAGATTCAATCTACCCACTGAGAGCCCAGAATGTAGGCTGGAAAGGCATTACTATTAAAGTCCCTGTTAACACAGCCTTAACAACTGTCTGACAGTTGCCCAGGGAGAACCACTTGAGATTTGGCAGCTTCAGGATTCTAGGATAATGTTATGTAATTTTAAGCTGAAGTATAAGATAAATTATCACAAAAGAAGATGCTACATAGTTTCTTAGAACATCTATATCTTTGGCCAGTTCATTCCTCTTAAATTATCTTGGACATTCCCTTTGCCATCTGGCCTTGTGCTAGCCTTCTTTGCTACTCCAGCCTCCCTTCTATTTTATTGCAGTGTACTTTGTCTGTGTCTTCGTTCAGACTTTCCCAGAAGCAAACCCTGAGGTGAGTACTTGAACTCAAGCTATTAGTTTGGATGGTTGTTCTGGGAAACACAGGCAGGAGATGGGAGACTGAGTCAAGAAGAATCAAATAGCCAAAAACAGCAGGCTGGTGAGCAAGTCACTGATAAACTTATTCCTGCTGGGGAATTCAGGGAAACAAGTAGAAAAACTTGCTTGATTCTTCGCTATATGATCTTAGATATTTAACAAATATTTATTGAGAGTAGGAGTGTAGTATGAATTAATGAGTGACCTGGCATATGGATTGTGAACATTATGCTATCTGACACATAAATAATTTCAATACATTTTTCTATTTTACTATGTTCCTGTTAGAACTAGGTCATTTTTTTCCTATATTTTATGTGGCCTCAAGTAGCCTCTGAAGCTCTCGCCTTAATCATCTAAAGCATCAACTCCAACTAAATTCCTAACATTCATTGCAAAGGAAAGAGAAGTGTAGCAGGAGCCTTGCATAATTTCGGGGGATATAGAGACAGGTGGAGAATTGGGCACACACTAAGGGTTATGGAAGAATAAATGCTTGATTATAAAATCTTTTCATGATTTTTTAATATGTTTTTTTTTCTTCATAGGATTACAAGAAATGAGCTAAACCAGTCTTACAATGTCATTATTCATTTCAAACAATTATTGCTTTTATTTTTAAAATAATGACTTCTGGATGCGAAGCATTTGCCATTGTGTTAAATCTAAATTAATATTATTTTTACGTCTTAGGTTACTGGTCTTATAAAGCACTGACCCTTTTCTCCTCTTAAAGTAATTTGTGATAAGTATGAAGTATTAAGATATCATTTTGCTAAAAGCCTGAGAAATACTTTATATCATGTGGCTTTTGCTCACAGAAATGTCCAAGTAATGGCACTAAAGAATTTTCTTAATGCATACTAAGAATAAAAGAAGTATAAATAGCAACAATATCAAACAACATTTTGAACTGAAGGTGCTTTCATATTATAATTTATATGTAAGGGTGTTGGTGTGAGTGAGACATGTAAGGCTGAAGGGTGAGATTAATTGAATAGCTCTTTCAAACTATCCCTCACATATGAAGCTTTTATAGTAGGTCACTACTGACTTTAAGATGATATTGTATTGTGACCCTAAAAAATGTTGAGTACTAGTCTACTGTAATATTCATCATTCAATAGTGTATCATGTAGCACTGACATGCCTTTTGTAATATACTCAATAAGAGAGACAAATGAATCTTGTCTTCAAAAAATACAGTATTTTCAAAGAAAAGTTAATAATTACTAATAACACAACCCTTTAGACTGAGTCTTGAGATGGTCAAGAGATGGAATAAATAGATCTGCTAGTTCATTGTTTGTCTACTACATTCCTGATGATATTCAAAACTAATCTCTAATGGCTCAAAGTGAAGAAGTAAGAAATGGTAAGTCCTTTACCACCTGATCAGAATTATGAAAGGCTCCGAACATTATCCTGCAACTCACTATTAAACAGACTCTTAGTTTCTGCTTGTTGCCTGTAAATGTGAGAATGTATGAGGACTTGCAGCAAGAACATTGGCTGTTGAATCACCAGTATGATTAACTGTTGCCAAATTTCTTGACTTTACACAAGAAAACAAAATATAGACCTCCATTTTTTTTGACAAACAGAATTATTTAAAGTAAAGCAAAGACCATAGCAGAGTGAAGAACATTGTTTTATTCTGGGGTGATAGAGTACAGCAACAGGCCCCAAGGTAAAATTCTGTGAATGTCAGGACTAGAAGCCAATAAAGGAAGGGGAAAAATAACTGACTCCTGCTTCTCCTAAGACTTGGGTTGAAACAAGAACTGAGAAACTCTCTGATGGAGATATTAAAATATATGTTATGCTTCCTGCCCATCAAGATAGCCCCTACATTGGGCCTCTTGATCTTTAAGAATACAAGAAAAACACAAGGCATATTTGGTAGGTTAAAAACCAGCAGGGCTGTTTGAATTGCTTTTTTTCAGCAGTGTTGTGGCCAATACACTCAGTACAAATAGCATATAGGAGGATTTATTTAGGCTCCTGGGATCAGAGGTGTTTATCTATCCTGGTGGAGAAGAGGAGTTCATGTCAGGGTAGGCAAGGAGCCAAAGAAAGTGAAGTCAGTGTTCTCCTGGCTTCCTATGCTTTCCTTTTTAGTTTATATTGGTCCCCACACTATAGAATGGTACTCATATCATGATGAGTCTTCCCACTCAGTGAATCTACTCCAAAAACATCCTTTCAGGCATGCTCAGATGGACCTCTTCAGTCTCCTAGATGACTGTTAGGATTAATCTTCACATGACAGCCATGGTTAATTCTCACATTGACTCTCAGAGAAAAGAAGGACAAGGTAGCAGACAGTTACATACTGGGAACTACAGCCAAGCTTTTGAAAAACATGACTAACAGGAAAGGTGAAAAGAATGAGGGATTCCTAGCTCCCAAGTAGACAGGAAACCCATCTTTTCACAAGCTTCTGTTTCTTTGGCATTCACCTGGACGAATAACTCTTTTCCTTCAAAAATCCACTTATTTCTAGACCATTTCACCTCATATTGCCTCATCATTGGCTAGGATTGTTTGATGAAGCCTGGAGTAATAACGTTATTTTGTATTTACCTAAAAGTATACACAGATATTTGAAAGAAAATTCAGCTACTTGGGCTGATTATACTTTCTACAAGAACCATAGACTAACAAAAATCCCAGTGTGAGGCATGAAAATCCTACTATTGAAGATTAGTCAGGTTAGCCCAAGTGACTCCCAAAACAATATAGATTATTGATATAGCCCTCAGTTGCTTCTCAGGGGTTTACTGTGGGACCCTATTATTGAAGACACCATACCATTAGAACAGAACATTCATATTTAATTTAATTTTAGCCATCTGACCTGACATATTCTTTCCTGAGGTCTAGCTTCCATGGTTCTAGAAAATACCATGCAAGCTTCCAAGGGAGGGAAGCAGTTACACAGTCCTAGCCAGCTGCATCACCTATGATACATGTCAATTACCAGCATAGCAAATACACATAAAAGCACAAGATGTGACACTCACATGTCAATGGCAACCAACAGCTATCTAATTGGATTGAAGGTCAGCTCAATGAAAGAGGAATCACATCTATTACTGAAAACCTAACCAACTTCTAGGGACTAGTGAGGTCATGAACCTTAAAAAAGAGTCTACTTGTTACTTAGCTTCTCTGGGGCTGTGGATTATAGCCTGGTTATCATTTGCTTTCTATCTAATACCCACTTATGAATGAGTGCATACTGTGTTTGTTTTTCTAGGTCAGGGTTACCTCACTCAGAATGATTTTTTTTCTAGTTACATCCATTTGCCTGCAAATTTCATGAGGCCATTTTTTTTAAACTGATGAATCCTCTGCATGTGGATGGTAGTTGTATAACTTGATCTGTCTGTTGCTCCTAGCAGTGGGTCCAAGATCTGTCCCTGGTACAGGGGCTGGCTTTTTGAAACCTGTTCCCTATGTTGGGATGCCTTGCTCATCCTTGTAGCATGGGGCAGGAGCTTGGTCCTGCCTCAACTTAATATGCCATGCTTTGTTGACTTGCATGGGAACATTTACCCTTTCTGAGGAGTGAAACAGAATGAGAGGAGGGAGGGGAAACTGTAGTTGGTATGCAAAATAAGTAAAAATAAATAAATAAAAAGAATCTAGTACTTGGGAGTGTGCTGTGGGATGTTCAAGTATGTCAAATGTGTTGCTCTGGTTGGTTAAAATAAAACACCAATTGGCCAGTAGCCAGGAAGGAAATATAGGTGGGACAAGCAGAGAAGAGAATTCTGGGAAGTGGAAGGCAGAGACAGAGGGACACCGCCAGTCACCGCCATGGCAAGAAAGATGTAAGGTACTGGTAAGCCACGGGCCACGTGGCAAAGTATAGATTAATAAAAATGGGTTAATTTAAGATAGAAGATGTAGATAACAAGAAGCCTGCCACAGCCATACAGTTTGTAAACAATATAAGTCTCTGTGTGCTTACTTGGCTGGGTCTGAGCGACTATGGGACTGGCCGATGAGAGAGATTTATCTTGACTGTGGGCCAGGCAGGACTGTTACACAGAGAAACTCTGTCTTGAACCTTCCTCCCAAAAAAAGGAAAGAAAAGAAAAGAAAAAAAGTTTGCTACTGCCATTTTGCTAGACCAGTATAAACCCTTACTATATTTTATCCTTATACCCACAGGGAAGTGTAGTACTCACCCTTCATCAAAGAAGCTTCTCCTTGCAACAAATGGAGACCAGTATAGAGAACCGTAGGATAGTGGGGAGCCCAGATTGTATATTTATAGCTCAGGAAACATCATGGAAGACAGGACAGAGAGACTGTAAGAGTCAAAATGCCAAGAAGTTTGCTGTGGAAGAGTTTGTCTTGTTGCAAGGCATCCCATCATAGGGAATAGGGTTTAAAAAGCCATCTCCTGTGCCTGGTACAGTCTCTCCTAAAATTGACTGCAAAACAAGACTGAGATAATAGGGATATACACATGGTGATTGTAATGAGGAAAAATTTATAGGATCCAATTCCTAGACAAAGAACTACAGGTAGCTAGCTATTGACTGCTGGAAGAAGGAGAATTAGCCTTTCTCAGGAATGAGCCCCCTTATTGGTTTTCTAATATAGAATGGCTAGTGTTATACCTGTATACATTCAAAAAGCAAAATTATACACACACATACATATATATGTATTTACCAACAGTATTAGAAAGGTATCAGACCACTCAGTAGTTTCTAATGTCCAGTTCCCATCATTTGCTCAAAGTCACTTTCCTGGATACCTTCCAGAATTTAAACATGGTTGCTCTTGATAGTGATAGAGCAAAACTAAGAGAGGTAACACACAGGAAGGAGGCCTACAGCCATCAAGAGTTGAGGGCCATTTCTGCTGGCAAATATATAACATTTCTGGTATAACTCATCTAGCAAATTGACCTGCTTTCAATTCTGTTGCTGTGATAAAATACCTTGGCAAAAATCAATTAAAGGGAAAAGATAATTTGTTTCAGTTCACAATTCCAAGTTATAGTCCATCACAACAGGGACGTCAAGGGCTGAAGCAGGTGGTCACAACCATAGTCAACAGCAAAGAGAGAGGGAAATAAATGCACACATACCTGTTCCTCAGCTCACTTTCTCTACTCTTAAACTCAGAATCCATATCAATTAACATAATGAAGACAATCTTCCATAGATGTGACGCAGGCACACCTGGTCTCCGAAACCCCTCATTGAGACTCTCTTCCAAGGTGATCCTACCTTAGATTGTGTCAAGTTGACAACTAACACTAAACACTCCACTGGGGTATTATTATATAATTGATATGTTATTAGTATATTAAATAGTTTTCACTATCAATATTAGTATAACTTCAGTTATCAATAATAAATACCCCCTAGTTTAAAGCACAGGGCATTGACACATGTATTTTTAACTTTAGAAAGTCAATAAGAAGAAAAATAAACTCATGTAGAGTAAGTAGGGTGATAAACAAAATGCCTAAGACCGGTGAATATGGTACCAGAAAGTTAAGAAAACAGCTTCATTTGGAGAACCCTTAAGAAGGGGAGAGTTGGCAGGGATGATGTTTTTGAAAAATAGGCCAATATTTGACTCATGCAATTCAATACGTCTTTGGCGTTGACTGGAACTTCTTAGACAGTGTGGACGGGAAACAGCCAAGGGCTGGACACAATGTCCTAGGTTTGAATAACATGGAAAATCTTCTCTCATAGGCTCTCCCTTCTTGAAAGAGTTGTAACATGTTACCTCTTTCTATCTGGATCTCTTTGGTTCCTATTCAGGACAGGAAAGTGTGTGTGTGTGTGTGTGTGTGTGTGTGTGTGTGTGTGTGTCTGTGTTTAGATTCAAGAGAGGTGATGACAGAGTAGAAGTGACCTTGAGTATATAGCTATGTCATATGTCCAAAAGACTGCTCTGTGCTGTTGAGAAGTTTGACAAACATTCATTGAACATGGACTATGAACTTGGTGCCAAGCTTACATTTCCTTACCTGGCTAATCAAAGTGAATTCCTATGGTGATATTTATGAACTTAACTGCATGTTTATGAAAAAAAAATAGCTAAACTGTAAACTAGAAGAAATAAACACGGGAACAGCATAGATTTGTCTAGGAACTATTGAAGTCACAGGAAAGTGGTAAATGACTTTGTGGAGCAGCAACAGAATACTTACCAAGAGGAGAGCATATATTTCACAGCAATAGGACAACATTTCATTCCTCAATGAAAGAGCAGGTGTGGCCGTACACACTGGATTGTCAAGCCCTTTTAAACAGGGAACTTCTTGTGACTGATTGGATTCTCATACAGTGCTGTGAAGTCCTCTTCACATTGGGCACCAATTTAACTCAGTTTCAACCCATACAAAATTCTGCTGAACTAGAATATAGATCTAGCATATGTCACAAAACTGGAGAATCTAATAAGTACCCCATTCTGAGATTATTAGTTACCAGAGCGTGCTTGCTGGTGTAATCAGTGCAGCCTTCACCTAATACTTTTGCTATTAAAGGGTAAATTATCAGAATAGTAGCTGTAAGAGTTTCACCTTTCTTCTGTAGCTGCAATGACAAAAAGAGGGAAGGAGTGCCTGGCCACTGGCCAATCAGCATTTTATTTATACAGATCAATATCCATAGCACTTCCCCTTTTCTTTTCTTTTTTTTTAAAGGGAAGGTTTTAACTTTTACGTAGTAAAATTACATATAACAAAACAATTATCAAGCAAGAATTACAGTTACAATATTACAGAAGATACCTTATCTATCTTATATTCATGAGTCTAAGGTTTTATATATAACTTATCTTTTATCATAACTAAGGAAATATTAACTATCTAGTCTTCAACCATATCAAAGACCTCAGAAGGATATAATATTACCTGAGAAACAGGAGAAGGATGCAAGCAACTTTTGGGAGTCTTGCAGGGTAGATAGAGACAGCTAGCAGCCTGGACAGTCACCTAATGTTCCTTTGTAATGTTGGGGCATTTGTCTTCAGCCCACAGGGCTAGAGTCTCTTGGTCACTTTTTTCAGTGTCCTGTAGAATGTCTGGCAGTTTCCTCTGTGAAGCAGGAACCTGAAGGACCATTTTGTCAAGCAAAGTTCAGTGGTCACCTTTCTATGGGTCCTGCATGTCCAGTTGATCAAGCAGTCCAGGCAAGAACAGTTTCTTGCCCAAATGGCTATTTTTGCCAAGGTGAAGATAAACTCCATATGAAGTGTCTTCAATGCCCATCCTCCTCTCTGAAGTAAATCCGGTGCTGCCAAGAGCAGACACGTCTCACTGTCCAGAAAGTCTAAAGTTTAAAAATATTTTAAATGCCATATTCTGAAGGTCTTTGAAGTATTTGAAGATTACCTGTCTATCTGGAATATCTCTATGTATACCTAGAACACTTAACTAACATGGCTACGAGTATGATTATCATAATGATTAATTATTAATCTATTTTTAATTATCCATTAAAATTTTAAATGAGCTATACAAACATAATACCTTAAACACGAGTAGAAATATACACACAGTATAACAAAATTAACTTTAAGTTTGTATCAATAGACTAAATTCTATACCAAGGTAAAACATTTTAAACAAGTTGTTGCTCTTTAGAAGTAAATTCCTTAGTCTACCCTTTCTTCATATTATATCTATATCATATCCCCTTTTTTTCTTTAGAAAGAGATTGCATATATAATCAACCTGCTTTAAATAAAAATACTGGGTTTTTTTTGTGTGTGTGTCCCACACCAGAGGGCTCTTCTGATTTGGGACATAAAAATCTCTTAACCTTTTCTTTTAGCAATATGTCTGGGTTTAGAGAAGAAGTGAGCCAATTCCATCTCCAAAGCCAGCTTGATAATTTTGGGAATGTGGGTGTAGTTTCTCTTACTACTTCCTGCTGGAGGGGGGGCGCTGTATCTTATGGGGACATAAAGAAAATTTTAGGATTATGGAGTAGTCCGTGAGGGTAAACCTCTGAGCCAGTTGCCTTGAAACCATTCTGGATGTTGGATCATCTGGGCCATGGTGTCATTGGAGACCTTTCAGGTGGTCTTGGCTGATCAAACCTGATGTATCTTAATCTAGAACAAACCCACAGCCTCTGGCTTTCTGTGGAAACAAAAGCAGAGACTCTTTTCCAAAGCAACATATCCTTATATCCAAATTTTGAAGTCAAGGTACCTTTAAATTTTACATATTTGTTTAACTCAACAGCTTTTATGATCAAATCTTTTTCTGCAGTTAAAAATCCCAAAGACAACACAAACCAGATTCTCTGTGTAATATCCATCTTTGTAAGACTGAAATGCCACTGTGGCTGCTGGCTCCGCCCATCTCAGCTTCCCAACATGGTGGTGGTACAGTTTACCGCCAGCTCTGGGTCTGGAGCCATGTCTACCATCAACTATCAGAAGCAGTTCTATCAAAGCAGTGCATAGCCCAGATACTTTTTCTTTTCTTTTCTTTTACTTTTTTAACTAGCAAAGGCTAAATTTACCACACAGCAGAGTAAAGTGCCTCTTGTAGACTCCTCATTCCCACCACACTGCAGGTCAGACACACACGTCAGGAACCCGCCATAGTAGCTCAAACCAGCAGGCTGCCGCCAACTTGAGAGAGACAACTAGGAAGCTGTTTTTAGCTCCATTTAGAGTCTTTTTCTCAGGTTTTAGGTGGAAACTCTTGCCAACATGTTGGGTGCCATTGGTAGTTAGAGTTTTCCTGCCTGGCCCACAGTCAGGACAAATCTCTCTCACCCACCATGCCCATAGACGCTCAGACCCAACCAAGTAAACACACAGAAACTTACATTGTTTACAAATTGTATGGCCATGGCAGGCTTCTTGTTATCTACTTCTTCTATCTTAAACTAACCCATTTCTATTAATTTATACTTTGCTATGTGGCTTATGGCTTACCAGTGTCTTTACATGTTGCTTGTCATGGCGGCGGCTGGCAGTGTCTCCCTGCCTTTGCCTTCTACTTCCCAGAATTCTCCTCTCTCCTGTCCCGCCTATACTTCCTGCCTGGCCACTGGCCAAATAGCATTTTATTTATATAGAGCGATATCTACAGCACAGGGAATTGTATGAAAGAAAAAAATTTAATATGCTGATTTAAAGAAAGATGTTGTTTAAGGTAAGTATCCTGGGTAATGTTCAAATATCTTTAGGAAGGAGTTGTTGGTTTTAATCTGTTTTCTTGTTAGGAGAGAGAAACGGTAGCAATGTTTCTAGGTATAGTTACATCTGCATATATTTTTAGATTGTTTGGTTTGTGTGTGTGTTTTGTGACAGAGTCTCACTATGTAGCCCCAGCTGACTTGAAACTCACAATGTGGACCTGGTTGGCCTTGCACTTATTCCACCTGCCTCTCCTTCCCAAGTGTTGGGTTTCTTCATACTTGAATTTGACACCTGTCAAGTATCACTGGGTAAATTATTTATTACTTTTGAATTTCAGATTTTGTCATCTAAAGATGGAGAAAGTTCTCGAAATTGGTGATTTTTAATGTACTGCCATTTCAATTTTAGCTTTGAGATTTTGAAAATTTAAAACAGGATACTGAAATACTGATAGAATCCCATTATTGGAGTTGCTTTAAGAAGCACTCAGCACCTAGAAAGTCCCTGATGGAATGATATTTCTGAGTTCTGCTTGCTTTGCCCCCAAGGTCTACAGTGTTATCACCCCATGTTTCCTATCACTTTTTAATGATTTAAGCATCCAGTGGATATTTGATAAGAATCCCAGTGACTCTCTACAAAATGCTTTTGTGGACTATTGGCCAATGGAGCAGAGAGGAGTCTCTAGTCACTTCTATTTGAATTTTTAGATGCCATTATTTTCAATTCCTATAGTACCCATTTCTACAGTAGCTGCCCTGTGAGCTCATGAATTTGCCTTAAAATGCAAGCTGCACCCTGACACCTTCTTTATAGACACACAGCAAACAAACACTCCATTATTTTCTTTACTTTAGCTTAATTAATACACAACATTTCTATGAAGCTGGTTTTCACTCAAGGTTTGGAGTAGTGTAAGAAAATGAAGGGAAATTATTTCATATAATAGGCCAGTGTGAGCCATCATTTAAAAATGAAATATTAACTAGCATAACTCCAAACTTCATAGCTTTTCTCTGCCTAATGACTTCCTCTTAGGTCTTGAACCATCCTAGCAGGAGCCTTTAGAATGCTTCCTAGGTTTCTTTCTACACAGTTCTCAGTTTTCCTCACAAACATGAGTTTTATTTCTTTCTCCTAATCAAACCAAGCTTGGATGATCTTATGAACAAAACCCAGCTGCTTTGTGTGTCTTAATGGAAACCACAAGGAGACTTTGGGATCACAACTTCTCTTTCAAGATGATCACAGCCAGAGACTGAACTTTCCACTCTTGAAAACATTTTTAAAAACAGTTGTATCAGGCTTTAAAAATACTGTATATGTTCTCCCTGTTTAAGAAAGCCCTTTTACATCCATATGTGGTATCGTGTTCCCAAAAATATTGTGCAGGCTAATAAACTTACCTGGGGTCAGAGAACAGAATGGTCACAATATTAAACATGAGGACAGGCAGTGGTAGCACACACCTTTAATCCTAGCATTCCAGAGATAGAAATACCTCTGGATCTCTGAGTTCAAGGCCACATTAGAAACAGCCAGGCATGTTGACTCACACCTTTAATCCCAGAAATCTAGCCTTTAATCCCAGGGAGTGACGGCAGAAAGTAAAAAGGTACATAAGGCGCAAAGACCAGAAACTAGCAGCATTTGGCTGGTTAAGCATTCAGGCTTTGGAGCAACACAGTTCAACTGAGATTCATGTAGATGAGGACACAGAAGCTCCTAGTCTGAGGAAACAGGATCAGCTGAGGAACTGCCAAGGTGAGATAGCTGTGGCTTGTTCTGCTTCTCTGATCTTCCAGCATTCACTCCAATAACTGGCCTCAGGTTTGTTCTTATTAATAAGACCTGTTAAGATGCCTGCTATATCCATATGTCTTTTTTAAAAGAGGTATTTAAGATGGACTAACAGGGTGTCACTTTTCTGAAGCAGAGAATGGAGGGCCTGCAACTTCACTTATTCCTCTCCTCAATGTAACTGCATGTGCCCAAATTTCCTTAGTGGTGTTTTGGCATGAACACACATGGTTATTCTTATGTGCAGAAGGTTACTCTTTAAAAGAATTGTTACATTAAAAATACTAACTACTGTAAAAAAAATTGAAGAAAACAAGGTAAAATGGGCAGACTTATGCTCATGGACTGACAGAATTAATGCTATGAAAATAAGTATACCAGCAAAACTTATCTATAAGCTTAATATAGTCTCCACCAAAATTTCAATGACATTATTCACCAAAACAGAAAACACAGTACTGAATTTCTATGGGAGCTCAAACTATTCCACATAGTCAAAACAATCCAGAATAAAAAATAATGCTATTGGTATCATAATACCTGGTTTCAAGTTATACTACAATGCTGAAAGTTACAAAACCAACATGGTGCCAATATACAATCATACACACAGATCAATGGGCTAGAGCAGAGGACCAAGGAAAAAATACCCATATGATAACATCTGCAGCCACCCATTTTTGATATAGGTGTAAAATCATGCATTATGGAAAAGGTAACCTTTTAACAAATCGTGCTGGGAGAATTAGGTATCTACATAATTCTGCAGGAAGTGAAACTTGATCTATAATCTCTCATCATGTAGGAAAATCTATTCAGAATGGATCAGAAAACCTTAATGCAGGACCGGAAAGAGTAAAATGAATGGAGAAAAAGCAAGATAAACATTTTAGGATTACTGTAGTAGATCAGGAAGTATTTTTTAAGACCTAGCCAGTGGGGCTACATGAAAGTTAAATGCCTGTATACCACAAAGGACACAGCAGGGCAAAGGGGCTCTTCAGAATGGAAGAAAAGTCATCAGCCATATGACATGAGATCGATACCTAAGACACACAAAAACTCAAAAGAAATTAAATACTTTCTTTCCAAATAATGCAGCCAAGAAACGTGCAAATAAATGAACAGGCATTCCTAGAGGATGGCCAGGTGACATAGGGAAAGACACAACTCAAAGTCCTTTTCTGACAGGGAAACACCAATCACAACATAAAGATCCCATCTCACCCATGTCAGAGTGGCTGTGAATAACAGAAAGGAGTGCTGCTAAGGGCAGGAATGGACAGGACTCTGCATACACTGTTAGTAGAAATGTAAATTAGTATGCCCACTATAGAGATCAGTAGGGAGGTTTCTAAAAAAAAAATCTTCAAAACCAAGAACTACCTCGTGATTCAGCTACCCTCCAGAATACTCCAGAGAGTCTAAGGCAGCACATTCATTTGTGTTGATTACACTACTTGTATTTACCATAGTCACGGGATGAACCACCTGGTGTTGACAAACAAATAAATGGGTAAACTAAATATGATTTACATACACCATGGTGTTTTGCTCATCTATAAAGAGGAACAAAATAATGTTATCTGCAGAAATATGGATGGATTTAGAGAGTATCACAGTCAGCAAAACAAGCCAGACCTTTTTTCTCCATGTGGGACCTAGGATAAAAGAAGGAATAATTGGAAAGAGAAAGAAGAGCAAGAGTATAAGGGGAGAGGCATATTAATGAGGAACAAGTATAGTCCAAGTACATGGTGCATTTCAGCAAGGATGTCCACTACACAACTCATCGCTTTATATATATATAAATATAAATATAAATATAAATTTAAGCAATTCTCAGTTTCTCAAGAACTGACAGTTTTATAATATCCAAATTAACTACCAGGAAAAATGTGAAGAAATGAAGGCATAACTCAATCTGGAGGGTTTTTTTTTCCTATTTTTTTCTTTTATTTAAAATAGATTGTTTTCCTCATACAATATATTCTGATTACAGTTTCCTTTCCCCAACTCCTCAAAAATCCTCCTCCCCTCCCCTCATATCCAAATGCACACCATGTCTGTCTATCCTTAGGGGAAAAGTAGACATCTAAGGAACAATAATAAAACAGATACAAACAAACAGACCAGAAAAGGACAAAACAAGCATAAGAAAAAGAATCAAAGAAAAAGCATGAGAAGCACATACAGACACAGAAACCCCACAAAAACACAAAACTAGAAGCCATATATGCAAAGGACCTATAAAGTAAAAAATAAAAATAAATATCCCTGAAAAAAATATGAGACAAAGAACTGCCAAGGATGCAATTGAGGTTTTTTTTGTATGTGTGTGTTGACCATCTACTGCTGGCCATAGGGCTTGCCCTTAAAAGTAGTTTATATCCCCAGCAAGATTCTGTTGGAGGGTTTTAAAGAAAATGCAACAGATAAAATTGTTGCATGGGAGACCTTGCCTTGGAGGAGGTGGGAATGGGAAGGTTTGGGGGCGGGAGGACGGGAGGAGGGAGGGCAGGGGAATCTATGGTTGGTATGTAAAATGAATAGAGTATATATATATGAAAAAAAGAAAAAGCAAAAAAAATTTGCATGTGTATTTACATGCTTTTTAATTTATCTGGATGTATACAAATCAACTAAAACTTTGCAGAACCAGATGATTTTGAAACTTCCTTACAGTTCTAACATTGTATTCTCCCTAGCCCTGCAGCCTGACAGCCAGAACAGAGCTATGGTAGATGTGTGGAGGATGCATGTCCGTTCTGAAGGAACTTCAGTTAAGAAGCATTTTTTTCCTGGATTCAAAAGCTTCGGTCATCCTTCTTCACTCTTGGCATGGCAGTGTTGTGGTGATGTGTGCAGTTGCCACTGGAAATATGCTAGAGGACAGCATTTAATTATCACTAAAATGCTTTCCTTCTTAGAGCCCATTGAGTTTTGTTTAATTTATTCTTGGCTTTGAGGTTAAGGCTTCACAATAAATTAGTATAACTGGATTTGTTTTTCTGAAATTCTGTTATTTTTAAACGTTTTGTATTTTTCAAAAGAGTTGAGTAATTTTTGAAAGCCAGCATAGAGTATGAAAAACAGACACAGAACCACTGCAGCTACTTCTAGTGTCGACTCCCTCACTCATAAATAAATTAAAACTTGGAACAAGGGAGTATCTTCAGTCTTGAAAGCTCTGGTGTTCATTTTCAGCCCTTTGACTAGTTGTGAATCTCCAAAGTAAGCACTGTTCAGCGCCCAAAGAAGCTTCTTACTGAGGTTACCAGCAGTGCACAGCATAGGCATAAACATAAATATTCAGAAGGTATTGTGATCACATGACTGTTTAGCAGAACTGCGGTAGGCTATGCCCTCCAGGTCTCAAGTATTTTACTATATTTATAGTACCAGGCATGCACCCCTTCCTGTGGAGTAGATCACAATTTCAACCAGAAGCCATCGGCTACTCTGTCAATAGTCACACCATTATTGCATCGCTAGGCCCATCTTGTCTGGCAGGGTGGTATTGTTGTATGAAGGAGCCAGTGTTGCATAAGACCACTGACAGTTTTTTTTTGCCCACTAGCCCACATAGTATCTTCCATCACTATGTGAGTTAGCCAGCCCTAGAGAGAATTCCTTGGTCATTTTAAGATTGATTTCTTTATGTCCTAAAACCAAAATGAATAGTGTCTTCAGCAACAGGGGCTTATAAACTAGTTATGATGGGAAACATAGATAGAGCCATGACCATATCCTGTATTGTTTTGGATGCCTTCAGGCTTGGCTGACCAACAAATCATAGAGAAGTAAGCCATGCCTGATAAAGATTTTTTACTTAATAATTCATCATTTCTAGGAGCATGAACAAGAGTTCTTAGCCAGCCATACATGGGACATTTATAATAAATTCCTTCACCCTATGATTCAGGAAAGACTGTAGAATAGAAGAAGAAAGAACCTAAGAGGCAGAGGATGGGAAGAACTTCTGTGACATGGTATCTTCTATACCTGACATGACTGTTTGCAAACAGGAATTCACAGCATCTGTGGTATATTGGTGA
Organism: Onychomys torridus; assembly: GCF_903995425.1. NCBI lineage: Eukaryota > Metazoa > Chordata > Mammalia > Rodentia > Cricetidae > Onychomys > Onychomys torridus. Next base: position 49,296,066 of record NC_050457.1, on the reverse strand, counting down.
AATTATTAAGGCCACTCCATGTAGTTAAAAGGGAGGTTTATTTTGTGGGGTAACTTACAAATGAAGGGGTAGGTTGCAGGGTCTGGCAAAAGTATAGCGCAGTCCGGCAGTGTTCTCTGGAGAACTCTGCTCGGTCTACCTCCAGCGTCCAGGGTCCCGGAACCAAGAGAGAGACCTCTTCTCGATCCTGGGTCTTCAGCTTCCTCCTCCGCCCTGCCTTGTGGGCGTGACCATTACTGAAGCCTCAATGGGGGTTGGAACTTCCAGGCCAATGCTGGGATGGCTATCCACTACAGTAGTACCCCACACAAGACCAAGACGGTTAAAATTCCAGTATGGTTGGTGAAGGGACCTTCAATGCCCCACCCCTAGCTGAGTGGGGAGGCACTTTTCCTTGGAGGTATGCCTCAGAAAGGTTGTCCCACATTCATGTACATACAGACATTGTTAATTTGACTTAGCAGGTAATATTTTTAAACAAAAGAATTAACACAATGTTGGGAGAGATATTTGTTGGGAGTATGGGGGTAATTGGAGATGGAGAATAATGCTTGGACATAATAAACATACATCATATCCATGAATGAAATATTCAAATAGTGAATGAGAAATAGATAAAAGAAAACACAGAGGAAGACAGAGAGAGGATATGGATATATGAATTCTGGCATTTAAGAGACCATTGAGAACATTATTCTTTTTTTCTTGTTTTTTATTATTAGGAAATTTTTTATTCATTTTACATACCAATCACAGACTCCCCTCTTACCTCCTCTCGCCCCTTCAGCCTCTCCCCACAACCCACCCCCTATTCCCTCCTACATGATCTAGAAGCCTTTTCTGTGATTCTGTCTCATATTTCAATCCTGACCTCTGATTTTCAGTTTCTATTCCCAAATCTTTGAGTTTTAGAGGAGTTGGAAAGAAAAGGAATCCTGGCTCAATTTAGAATGAATCAGAACTATAATGCATTTCACATCTTCAGCTATCACTGGTTTTTGTTTGGTTTTAGAATTCAGAGAGAGAGAGAGAGAGAGAGAGAGAGAGAGAGAGAGAGAGAGAGAGAGAGAGAAAGTAGCAATGTAGATAAGATACTCAGCAAGGAAACTGAGATAAGAAATCAAGAGAAAGCTGCATGATACAAGGCAACAACAGGATATCCAAGAGGAGTCCCAGCAATGATAGTGTAGCAGAATCCAGAGGCCTCGAACCGGACCAGTGACTCTTGGCAATGAACACTTACAACGTAAGATATATGGACAAAAGGGTTTACTGTGTGACTCACTGTGTCACACACTACAGCTTCCATAATGAGATTTTTGCTTTCTTTTTTCTTCTTTTCTCTTATATTTTATTTTATTTTGGAGGAGAGGTTGTGCAGCAGAAGTTTTTCTGGCCCCAACTGGCCCTGCCCATAGCTGCTTATAAAATAATCACTCAGAGGCTTATTTCTTTTATACTTTTATTTTATAATTAACTTAATTTCACATATCAGCCATGGATTCCCCCATCCTCCTCTTCCCACTCCCAAGCTTCCTCTCCCCCACAATGGAACTGGACCAGGCCCTCTGGATAAGTGGGACAGTTGATTAGCTTGAACTGTTTTGGAGGCCCCCAGGCAATGGGACCAGGACCTGTCCTTGGTGCATGGGCTAGCTTTTTGGAGCCTGGGGCCTATGCTGAGACTGGACCTGACTCAGCTGAGTCTACCAGGCTGGGCTGACTCCCCAGGGGAGACCTTGCCTTGGAGGAGGTGGGAATAGGGGGTGGACTCAGAGGCTTATATGAATCACCAACTGTATGACCTATGGCAGGCTTCTTGCTAACTAGTGCTCTCATCTTAAATTAACCCATTTCTATTTATCTATGTATCACCATGTGTTCTGTGGCTTTACCTGCATCCCATCACATGTTGCTCCTTGGATGGCAGTTTGGTGTTCCCCCACTCTTCTTTATCCTCTCATTGTCTCTCTTGGATTTTCCCATCTGGCTCCATCCTGCCCTGCCATAGGCCAATGCAGCTTTATTTACTAACCAATGGGAACAGCATATATTCACAGCATACAGAAAGACATCCCACAGCACTTCCCCTTTTATGTCTAATAAAAAGAAAGGTTTTAACTTTAATATATTAAAATTATATATAGCAAAGCAGTTATCAAGCACTAATTATAGTTACAATATCTATTTATATTTGGCAAAATTAGAAAATATTTTATCATCCATCCTGTTTTATGAGTGCAAGGTTTTATACCTAATTTGTCTTTTTATCACAATTAAGGAAAGCTATAATTATAACTATCTAGTCTTCAACTCCAACAAAGACCCCAGAAGGATATAATGTTACCTAAGTAAAAGGAAGTGCATTATAAGCAATTACCAAAAACCTAGAATGACAGATTCATCTGGCTGTCTGTACAGCTCCCAAAGATCCTCTGTGATGTTGGGGCATCCACCTTCAGCCTGTAGGTCTAAAGTTTCTCAGTTGCTTCCCCCTGTGTCCTGAAGAATGTCTGGCAGTCTCCTCTGTGAAGGAGGAAACTGAAGGGCCATTTTGCCTTATTCAGTGGTCATTTTCCTATGAGTCCTGCATGTCCAGTGTATGTTACATCCTATCAAGCTGTCCAGGCAAGGACATTTTTTTTTTTTTGTCTAGTGGCTAACTTTTGCCACAAAGAAATCAAACTCCATAATGAGTTTCTTCAATGCCCATCATCCTCTTTGAAGTAATTGGTGCTGCCAGGAGCTGATGTGTCTCATTGTCCAGAAAAGTCTAAGTTCTTAAAACATTTTAATTGCCATATTCTGTAGGTTTTTGAAGGGTTTGAAGATTACCTACCTAATTAAAATATATTTTTGTATATCTAAAAAACATAACTAACATGATAATAAATTTGACTATCATAGAAGAACAATTATTAATTTGTATTTTAAATTATACATTATAATTTAAATGAGTTGCATAAATATAATAACTTAAACAAGAGTAGAAACATATATACAAAATTAACTTTAAATTTGTATCAATAAACCAAAATCCATAGCAATGTAAAACATTTTAAATAAGTTGTTACTCTTTAAAAGTAGATTCAATAATCTACCCTTTTATCCTATCATACCTATATCCCTTTTTCTTCTTTAGAAAGATATTGCATTTATAATTAACCTCCTTTAAATAAAAATAAACATTTATAAACAATGTTTTGAGAATTTGAGTATAGCTTCTCATATTACTTTATGCTGATTGGGGGTGCTGGTAGTCTTATGGGGACATAAAGGAAATTTTAGGATTATGGTCAAGTCCTGACTGGAGTAGTCTGTGAGGCTGTATTCTCTGATCCAGTTGTCTTGAAGCAGTTCTGGATGCTGGATCATCTCGAGACCTCTTAGTGGGTCATCCTTGATGGAACCATATTAAGCTGGAAGGAATCCACAGCTTCTCATCTTCTGTGGAAAGAAAAGAACCTCTTTTCCAAAACAATATATCCTTAGACATAAATTTTAAAGTCAAGATATCTTTAAAATATACATATTGGTTCAACTGAGTAGCCTTTATTATCAAACATCTTCCTGTAATTAAAAATCCCAAAGAAAATATAATCCAGACTTTCTGTGAAATTTCCATCTTTACATGGCGTTTTAAATATTATTTTATTTTCCTTTTTAAAGATTTTATTTATTTTTTAAAATTATGTATATATCTTTATGATTGTCTATAATTTCTAACTATCATTTTAAACTGTAGTATGGCTAGGACCAACGCAGTAGCCTTGGCTGCTGACTCCTCCCATCTCAGCTTCCCAACATGGCAGAGGTATGCTTATCACCAACTCTGGGATGTAGTTGGTCTATGCCTCCAACAAGCAGTGTGTAGCCCAGAAATTTTTTTCATTTATTTTTTATTTTTATTGTTAAGAAATAATATCCAATTCATTTTACATACCAACCACAGATTCCCCTCTCCTCCCTCCTCCCACCCCCTGAGTCTTCCCCCCAAACCACCTCCTATTCCCACCTTCTTCAAGGCAAAGTCTTTCATGGGGAGTCAGCAGAGCCTGGTACATCCAGTTGAGCAGGTCCAAGGCCCTCCCCCTACACCAAGGCTGCACAAAGGTGTCCCACCATAGGCACTGGGCTCAAAAAAAGCCTGCTCATGCACTAGGGACATATCCTGGTACCACTTCCTGGACGCCCTCTAAACAGTTCAATCTAAACAACTGTCTCACCTATCCAGAGGGCCTAGTCCAGTCCCATGGGGACTCCACAGCTACTGGTCCACAATTCATGAGTTTCCACTAGTTTGGCTGGCCATCTCTGTACATTTCCCCATCATAATCTTGATGTCCCTTGCTCATAGAATTCTTCCTCTCTCTCATTGATTGGACTCTGGGAGCTCACCCTGGCGTCTGGCCATGGATCTTTGCAACTGCTTTCATCGGTTACTGGAAGAAGGTTTTCTTAGTCCAGTCAGCACTGGCTGGCTCTCTTCTATTTTTTTTTTTTAATCGTTACTAGCCAAAGCTAAATTGGTGTGGCTTGGATACATATTGGTGTACCTTGGTGGGAATCTGCCATGCCAAACCCATATGCTACTGTGTCTCTGTATCATGGCTTGTCTGTGAGACATAACTAGAAAACTGCTTTTATCTCTGTATTAGAATCTTGTTTTAAAGCTTTTGCAGGTTTGGGGTAGAAATTCTTGCCCCACGTTGGGTACCAAAATGTAGCAGAAGTTTCTCTGGTCCCACCTGGCCCTGTGGTCCCATAGCCACTTATAAAATAATCACTCAGAGGCTTCTATTAATTACCAACTATATGACCTATGGCAGGCTTCTTGTTAGCTAGCTGTTTCATCTTAAATTAAGCCATTTCTATTTATCTATGGATCACCACGTGTTCTGTGGCTTTACCTGCATCCCATCACATGTTGCTCCTTGGATGGCAGTTCATGTCTTCTCCCCCTCTCCTGTCTACTCTCATTGTCTCTCTTGGATTTCCCACCTGGCTCCATCCTGCCCTGCCATAGGCCAATGCAGCTTTATTTACTAACCAATGGGAACAGCGTGTATTCATAATGTACAGAAAGACATCCACAGCAAGGTTGCAAGGGCAGAGGGTGGATACAAAGAGACAGGAAATGAATGGAATCAAGATGCATGATGTGAAAGACACAAAAATAAGTAAAAAAAAAAAACCAGTTTAAAAATAAAAAATATCAGAAATAAAATAATCAATTAATTAAAAAACAGCACATTATTAGTACACCAGAGAAAGAAAAGGAATTAAAGGATTTGGAATCAAAGCCAAACGGACACTGTATTTATATATAAAGGAATAAAATGGGGAAAACATAGCCACAACTTCTAAGAATCTAGGATTATTATCAGAAGAGTAAACTTAAGAATCTGTTAAGTATGAGAAGCTGAAACCAGAAACTAATAACACATGAAACCTATTCATTACAATTGTAGCACCAAATCCGTTCAATCTAGAGGAAGTAATTGGTTTTGAAGACCAATAGGCATTTAGAATCTCACAAGGACATGACAGAGAAGCACCTCTCAATACATTAGAGTCAAGATGCCAAAGTACAGCACAAAGAAACCATACCAGTAGTAAAGGAAATGTGCCAATCACTTAGAGAAGGTAATATGAACACAGTATCAGATCTATCAGCAAAAGCTCTCCAGGCCAGGAAATCACTGAATGATATTTTTCAATATGTGAAGCAAATGACTACCAGCTGATATGTTTATATTCAGAAAATGAATAATTTAAATTTGATGAAGAAATAAGGGTGTTTCAAGATTAGCAGAAATTAAAGTAATTTGTAACTGTGAGACCAGATTTATAGACAATGCTTACAGGAATCTTAAACACAGAAAAGGAAGGAAGATAGTTTTCCTTTCAAGGTCATAGGAAAAAAAAGTTTCCTGAGAGGAATATACAAAAAGGGAGAACTAGAAAATAATTCATCACATCTCATTCAGTAACTATCAGGCCTCTAAAATTAATAGAAAGGAAAAACAAGCAATAATCCAACCAGCATGCAAAATAATGACAGAAAACATTTTTTTCTCAAAAATATCGCTAAGCATAATCTTAACTCTCTAATTAAAAATATTGATTAAGGGTCTGAGAAATAGCTGAGAAGGAAAAGGCACTTGCCACCAGGCCTGATGACCTAAGCTTAATCTTCCAAATCCATGTGGTGAGATGAGAAATCCAACTCTCACAGTTACCCTCTGACTTCCAGAGCTTATGTGCACAATAAAATGTAAAAATAAATAAACAAACAAACAAATAAATAATAAGATGGAAGCTAATTGGCTAAATTAAAAGACAACATCAACCAACCCATTATCAAAAAAACAAAAATAAATAAAGACAGAGGTGAATTGGCTAGATTAAAAGATAATATGAACCTATCTGTTATCAAAAAAAGGAAGGAAGAAAGAAAGAAAGAAAGAAAGAAAGAAAGAAAGAAAGAAAGAAAGAAAAAGAAAAAAGAAAAAAATTCTCATGGAATGAGGGGGAAGGATGTGAGGCAATTTATCAAACAAATGGAAGCTGAAAACACTGTCCTGGTTATTCTGATACATGGTGAGGTAGACTCAGGTTAAAATCAGTTTGAAGAGGTAAAGAAGGCCATGGCATATTAATAAAAGGGAAATCCCTCAAAAAGATACAATGATTATAAATATATTCACCAAATATTTAGGACCCCAAACTTTAAAATAAACAGTGATGGATGTAAAAGGTTAAGATAAGAAAAAGACTTTATAACTTTTATATCCATTTTTATCAATATATATCATCTAGAGTAAAAAATCAACAGAGATAGTAAGTTAACTGTACCATAAGTTAAATGGACTTAAGGGTAACTATAGACTATTACATCAAACAACTATGAAAATATATTCTTCTCAGTTGTCCATGGAACCCTCTCTAAAATAGTCTACTTTTGGGGAGATAAGTCAAATCATTTTTGCGTACACATTTCTTGTTAATTTAGTTACCAATTTCATGCACATATATAACATATTCTGATTACTCCCTAGTCTCTCTTATGTCTCTTTTATCCCCATCAGTACCCTCTTCATCCTTACTACTCCCTCCCTAATATTCATGGCATTCATTATTGTTTTGTGACACATTTAGAGCAAGCAAGACGTCTATGTGATCACTGGATTGGAGTTCTCCACTGAAGCCCTATTGGGTCACCAGTGGATACACATCAGAAGTCAATGAATTTCTCTCTCCATGAATCTATTAAAAATTATTGAGTAGTGGGGGACAGAGTCACTGAATCTGGTGTTTTCACTCTTGGATACCCAACTGGAAACAATAACAGAATCTAGCAGTAACCAATCTGTCAGCAGGGAGGAATAGGGTCCCAGGATCCCTCCTGGGTTCATGAACTGCTATTGACTGGCCTTCTCTTACACAGGCCCAGGGTAGGCAATGGCAACTGCTGTGAGCATGTTTGCAAAAGTTTTGCCACATCTTAAAGATGGCATTTTGCAGCCCTTATTCCTATCTTCTGGCTCTTACATTTGTTCCTTTCCTTTTTCTGCATTGTTCCTTGAACTATAGAGGGGTGTTATACAGATATCCTATTTAGGGATCATTTATTTACTCAGTCATCATTTATTCTAAACATTTTGAGCAGCCATGAGTCTCTCCATTTGTATATCTTCACTACAAAGAAACAGTTCTCTGATTAACAATGAGAAAACAGTGCTCACTACTTTTCCAAAGGATCTATGTTAGGTTTCTAGTACCTACATCGAATGGTTCACAACTGCATGTAACTGTAGCTCAAAGAGGATTTGATGCCTGTGGCTTCAATGGGCACTTGCTCTTGTGCACATACCTACATAAAGAAACACGCATACATACGCATAATTTAAAATAAAACACATTTTGAAAATAAATATTTAGACTAAACTTTGAATTAACAGAACATGAGTGATATGAAACTACAGAAAAGGAATACAGAGGATGGAGAGGTTCAAGCAGAGATAGAATTGAGGGCAAAGATATGAAAGATCAGAAGGATATAATTCACTGAAGTGAAGAACCTGTGAAAAGGCAGTATGGAACTCTATTACTTTCTAAGCCAATTATAAGTTATGTTGAAAAGAGTTAGAATGAAGAGATTCTGCAAGACTGGATAATGCTGCTTCCAAAAGCCACAAGTTATTAAACAACAAATTACAGTGCCTAAAATGGGGTACCTCTTCATGAGTTGTTGGTCAACGAGGACCCAGGCTCACAAAATAATACAGACTGTCTTGGTTAGGTTTATATTTTTCAACTTGAAACAAGCTAGAGTCATCTGAGAAACAAAGAATCTTAATTAAGAAAAGGCCTCTGTAAGAGCGGACTGTAGGCAAGTCTTTGGGGCAATTTTCTTGATTAATGATTAATGTGAATAAGCCTAGACTACTGTGGTATGTAAGAAAGCAAACAGAGCAAACCATGAAGAACCATCCAGTAAGCAGAACTCCTCTGTGGCCTCTGATTCAGTTCTTGCTTCCAGGTTCCTGCCTACTGTTCCTTCCCTGATTTTCAGCAGCGAAGGAGTGTGTCCTGAGAGTCATAAGCTGAAATAGGCCCCTTTCTCCTCAAGTTGCTTTTGATTATGGAGTTTTATCATGGCAATAAAAATCCTAAAAAAGACATTGCTCTTGGTTACAATCCAGAACTAGACAGTAAGACACTATTGCTGAAGACTCTACACAATTCAGTTGCAAGATATAGAAAGCAAACTGGCAATACGCTAGAAGTTTCCTTACCCAGTGGCCAACTTTATTAGTGCCAGAAGGAGTTATGAAGGCAGAATAAGGAAGAAAAGATTAAGTGGCCTTACCTAGCTGTGCAGCCAATGAATTATGTCAATCTGACATGAAAGGTATGCACACTTGCGAAATAGTGGCATGACTACTTTGGAGATAATTAGCTGCTCTTTGATTATATTTGAGACTTACTACACAGGAGGTATTTCATGCCTAGTACTATAAACCTAGTCCAAAAAATCTTTATCAGGGGAGGTCATTGGCACTACAGGGGTAACTCACTATTATTATTATTTTAAATATATTTATTTATTAAATTGTTTTTATTTTACATACCAACCCCAGTTCCCGGTCCCTCTCCTTCTCCCTCCTCCTCACCTCCCTCCCACTCTACCCCCATCCACTCATCAGAGAGGGTAAGGCCTCCCATGGTAGTCAACAAAGTCTGGCATACCAAGTTGAAGGAGAGCCTAGCCCCTCCCCATTGTATCAAGGCTGAGCAAGGTATCCCACCACAGGGAATGGGCTCAAAAAAAGCCAGTTTATGCACCTGGGATAAGTCCTGGTCCTGCTGCCAGGGACCCCACAAATATATCAAGACTGGACAGGTGTCTCCATGATGGGTAAGGTGACCTGCTGATGTCCCATGCAACGTAAGTCAGAAGCTCATTTTTTTAGTGAGAGGAGGGGACCTGTAGGGCCCTGGCTTCTGTTTTGGGTAACTGTTGCATTGCTTGCTGACCTTGACCTTGATATCATCCCTATGCTAATTCCCTGTGAGATTCCACCCTGCTAATTGCTTAAGGGAAGCTCCTTGTCTGCGTATCTAGCTTATTGGGTATTAATAGCTTAGATGCAAGATTGTAAACATCAGAAGAGGGGTTGGGAATTTAGCTCAGTGGTAGAGCGCTTGCCTAGCAAGCACGAGGCCTGGGGTTCAATCCTCAGCTACAACTGTTAGTTTAAAAAGGCAATCTTAAAAAGAAATTTTATACTTTTCAATGATAACACACAAAAAATAAGAGGAGTCTTAAAATAAGAGGAGTCTTAAATAAGCAATTTATACCTTGAGACTTCTTGAGACTTTAGAAAGACAAGAACAAGCTAAATACAAAACTAGGAAGAAATAATAGTCAGGACAGAAATGAATGAAATAAAGACCAAAAGAATAATGCAAAAACTATTGAAAAAGAGCTTGTTGCTTAAAAAAAAAAAAAAAAAAAAAAAGATCTGTGAAACTTTAGCCAAACAACAAAGAAAATATAATGAAAAAGGAGGAGATGAAAATGGGACATTACAATAGTGACAATTTAACTCAAATGATCATCAGGGAATGCATCGGAAAGTTATAATAAAAAATTCAGGAAACCCCAAAGAAATGGATAATCTCCTAGACACACAGAACTTCCACAAATTAAATCAAAACTCAAATTATTAATCAGATTTATAGCAAGCAACAAAACTGAAACAGTAACAAAGAGTCTTTCAACCGAATAAAGAGAAGGATTGGTCAGAAACAGGGCCAAACTACAGGAGTCTCAAGAAGTGCTAAACAAACACTTCTCAAATTGTTCCATAGAAATGAAAGGAACATGAACAAACTCATTCTATTAAACAAATATTACATTGATTCCAAAATCTGATGAAGACACAACCACAACAAAATGCTACAGAATAATTTTCATGATGAATCTAGACATAATTCTCAATAAACTACTTGCAAGCTGAATGAAAAGAAAACTCATTAAGAAGAACAACCAATTTAGTTGGTTTCACTCCAGATATTTAAGGATTGTTCAACATATACAAATCAGTAAATATAGCATAGCATCTAAATATAAGGACAGAAATTGCATAATCATCCCAATGAATATAGAAGAGGCCTTTGACAAATTTCCGCATCTTTTCATGATTAAAAAAAACATGAAAAACTTTGAACATAACTCTATATAATACAGGTTATATAAAATAAATCTACAGCAAACATGGTGATAAATAGGAAAAAGTTAAGAGAACTTCCTCTAAAATAAGGAATGAGAAAAAGATGTCTACTCTCAACTGTTATTCAATATAATGTTTCAAATCTTAGTGTAATAAGTAAAGAGGAAAAATGAAACAAATAGCATAGGAAAAAGTAAAATTATCCTTGTTTTAAGATAATATGCTCCTATATTTTAAAGATCTCAAAAATACCAGAAATTTTGTAAATCTTAGAAACTTTGGATAAAGTAGCAGGGTGTAACATCAATATTTCACATGATTTTTGGTAATAACAAACTCACAGAGAAAGAATCTGGAAAATAAATCTCATTTACAATAGCTTAAAATAATTAAAATGAACCTTTCACACAAATCTTCAAAATTCCAATTACATTCCTTACAAAAATATAAAAATGTTCTAAGTTTCTACAGAGGCGAAAAGACTCTGAACAGCTAAAGCAAATACAGCAAGTAATTCTGGGGGTATCATAGTACCTAGTTTCCAATTACGCCGCAGAACCATAACCAAAAAATAGCATTTACTGGCACAAAAAAAGACATGCACACCAATGTATAGAGTAAAGGACCCAGTAATAAATCCTCACAATTATAACTAACCCATTTCTACAAAATGAACACACATGGGGAAAAAGAAGAAAACATTTCTTCAACAAACAGTATTGGCAGCACTGGATAAACACCAGTAGACAACTGAAATTAGATCTTTGTACAAAAGCACACTCAAAAATAATGAACCACCTTAATATAGGACTGGTGACATTGAGACAACTGGATAGAAACCTAAGGAAAACACTTCAAGATCCATATAATGGCTACTTGTACAGGACTCAGACAGTCCAGGAAATAAGAGCCTGACATAACCAATGAGAGTACATTAAGCTAAGAAACTTTTGTGCAACAATAACAACAACAAAGGCCTTCCCAATAACTGAATACATAGACAGCCTGAAAAGTAGCAGAAAAACATGGATGTTCATGTCACTGGGAGTTTATATCTATAATGTATAAAGGACTAAATATTTGATTACTAAAAATGAGTTTTATGTTGTTATGTTCTTGATACATCAATGATTAAATTTACAATGACATGTGTTTATGCAAATAAATAAGTAGATAGATGCTTTAAAGGCAAAAACCCTAGAGTTAAGACTCTCTCCCATTAATAACCAATTAATAAATAGAATTTTTTTTTTACCAGACAGTTTTAAAAATTAGTTTAAATGGTCAATAAATACATGATGAAATGGTTCAATAATTTTGGCCACGAGAGAGGTACAAGTCAGAAGCTCAGACTCATAAAGACAAATACAAATAATATTTTCTATATTTGATATCTCTGTAGAGAAGATATAAAAAAGCAGGAGGATTATTTGGGACTAGAAGGAGGACAGAAAGAGGGGTAATATGGAATTGTCTTAGGATTTCTTCTACTGTGATCAAACATTGCCCTGAAACAACATTGGGAGGAAAGAGTTCATTCATTTACACCTCCATCACTGAGAGAAGTCAGGGCAGGAACTCAAGCAGGGCAGAAACCTGGAGGCAGGAGCTGATGGAAAGGTTTTTGAGGGGTCCTGTTACTGGTTCCTCATAGCTTGCTCAGCCTGCTTTCCTTTTTTTTTGAGACAGGGATTCTCTGTGCAGCTTTGGCACCTTTCCTGGAATTCACTCTGTAGCCCAGGCTGGCCTCTGCCTTTGCCTCCTGCATGCTGGGATTAAAGGCATGAACCATTACCACCCGGCCCTCAGCCTGCTTTCTTACAGTACCCTGGACCACTAGCCCCAGGGTGATACCACTCAGGGTGAGCCGGTTCCTCCCACATTGATCACTATGAGAAAATGCTCCATAGGCTTGTGTCTACAGGCCAATCTCATGAAGGTGTTTTCACAATTCATATTCTTTCTTTGCAAACCACTCTTGTCCCAGTTTAAGTAAAAACTAGCCAGCACAACAGTGAATCTGACCAAAGTACATTTTACATATATACAGAATTGTCCTAATGAAACCTACTAATTTGTATCATTAATGAAAATTTAGGAAATCAAACTTAAAAGAGTTTACTTCAATGATTCACGAATATGCTATTACCAGTCCTTTTATAATTCTGGATTCACTTAGTTTACATAAGGTGCATACTTATAGGGTTTTAAAAGAAGAAAGACGAAGAGAATACACTAGTTTCCCCTATTTTTTACAAAACTTTAATGTTCTAGAAGTCCTGCTTGATGTCTGAAACTACAGACTGTATTAAACTCTATATGCTCTGTGTTTGTTTCCATGTGCACACACGTATTTTAATTTACAAATTAGATGCAGAGATTAGCTATAATAGGTAATAATAAATTTTATAAAAATCATGGTAACATGTACTTTATTTACAATTTTATAAACATGAGCTCTGTCTTTGATAATACATTATTTGTTTAACATTGTGTTGTGAGGTGTTCCAGCATCTGCAATGTTGAAAGGAAATGAGTGACATGGCCATTGTGGTCTCAGCAAGCTTTTGTTTTGTTTCATTTTTGTTTGTTTGTTTTTTTGTTTTTCTAGACAGGATTTCTCTATGTAGCTTTGGAGTCTTTCTTGGAATGCATTCTGTAGTCCAGGCTGACCTCGAACTCACAGAGCTCCACCTGCCTCTGCCTCCAGGGTGCTGGGATTAAAGGCGTGCGCCACCACTGTCTGACTTTCAGCATGAGTTTTTGTTTGCTTGTTTGGGTCATAAATATCTTCCCGCATAGTGTGTGTTAAAGGGCTTGGTCCAGAACTTAGGCCACTATCAGAGGTGACTTTTGGAGATGGGACCTAGATGTAGAAGAAACTCAGTATTGATATGTGTGCTAGGATCCTTTTGTCTTCTCCTTTCTGCATCTTTGTTACCACAAAACAAGCCGCTGAGATAGAGGTTTTGCTTTGTCATAGTCTCAAAATGATGCCAACTCCTGTAGCCACACTGAAAAGTCTCTGAAGCCATGAACCAAATAAATCTTTTATCCTTTTAGGTATTTTGTCTTAGTGATTGCAACTTGACTATCACACTTGGTGAGCCCAAACTTTTACTTTTTTTTCTCTTAAAGGGGGCACATTGCAACTTCTTTTTGTCATATTTAACTTGTTGGCAGGAACTCCTTGCTGTATTTGGGGGGTCATTATTTAGTTAAATAAGGGTTGCCTAAACATGAGCTTGACACCCTGGCCACTTATCTGGTAACTAAGTTACTAAGTGGCGGATAAGCAGATGGTATACACAGTGCAGATATATTGGAGGAAAAGGTGTTTCTTTTCCCCAATATGTTAGAAATGAATGGCACACAGTTTCATATACTACTCAGAAGGATGCACTAGTAGAACCACAAATTAATTATTTGTTTCTGGTATTTTCCATTTAAAACCATGGTTGACCCCAGGTAATAGAAATTGTAGAAAATAAAACTGAAAGAGACTGCCATATTTGATTGGATAAAATGTAAAGTTCCTTCTGAGTCTGGGTTACCTCACTCAGGATGATTTTATTCTAGATCCATCCATTTGCCTGCAAACCTCATGATGTCATTGATTTTCCCTGCTGTGTAGTAGTCCATTGTGTATATGTACCACATTTTATTTATCCATTCTTCAGTTGAAGGGCATCTAGGTTGTTTCCAGGTTCTGGCTATTACAAACAATGCTGATATGAACATAGCTGAGCAAATGTCCTTGTGCTATGATTGAGCATTCCTTGGGTATATGCCCAAGAGTGCTACAGCTGGGTCTTGGGGGAGATGGATTCCCAATTTTCTAAGGAAGTGCCATATTTATTTCCAAAGTGGCTGTACAAGCTTGCATTCCCACCAGCAGTGGAGGAGATGGTATGTACTCACTCATAGGAGGATACTAGATGTAAAACAAAGATGACTAGACTGCTACACAACTCCAGGGAGGCTACCTAGAAAACAGGACCCTAGGAAAGACACAGGGATCACCCAATGACAGAGATATGGATGAGATCTACATGAACAACCTGGACGACAGTGGGAGTAATGAAGGGCAAGGTTTGAGGGAAAGAAAGCTTAGGGGAGCGGGAGATCCCAGCTGGATCAAGAGCAGAAAGGGAGAACGAGGAATAACAGACCATGATAAATGAAGACCACATGAGAACAGGAATAAGCAGAGTGCTGGAGAGGTCCCCAGAAATCCACAATGATATATCCTCTGTAGACTGCTGGCAATGGTTGAGAGAAAGCCTGATCTGACCTAGTCTGGTGATCAGATGGCTAAACACCCTAACAGTCGTGCTGGAACTCTCATCCAATAACTGATGGAAGTGGATGCAGAGATCCTCAGCCAGGCCCCAGGTGGAGCTCCAGGTGTCCAACTGTTGAGAAAGAGGAGGGAGTATAAGAGCATGAATTGTTGAGACCAAGATTGCAAAAAGCACAGGGACAAATAGCCAAATGAATGGAAGCACATGAATTATGAACCAATGGCTGTGGAGCCACCAGCTGGATCAGGCCCTCTGGATAAGTGAGACAATTGAATAGCTTGAACTGTTTGGGAGGCATCCAGGCTGTGGGACCAGGACCTGTCCTTAGTGCATGTGCTGGCTGTTTGGAACCTTGAGCTTACACAGGGACACTTCACTCAGCCTGGAAGGAAGGGACTGGACCTGCCTGTACTGAATCCACCAGGTTTAAATGAATCCCCAGGGGAGTCTTGGCCCTGGAGGAGATGGGAATAGAGGGGAGGGGATGGGGAAAATGGGGTTGGGGGTAGGAGGGGAGAGGACAGGGGAACCCATGGCTGATGTGTAAAATTAAAACACAAATATAATAATAAGAAAAAAAGAAAAAAAAATGTAAAGTTCCAGGTAGAGGTTAGCTGAACGTTTCTGAATGACTGATTTTAGTTTTCCTAGACTATGTCTTTTTCCTCTGATTTGGCTTTCAATCTGGTTAGGTTGAGAACCAACATACAGTAGCCATCTGAGCCTAATTGTTTCTCAGACAGAATGCAATAAATGGTATTTGTAAAATGATTAGAACACAGATGCACAGACAGACAGAACACACACACACACACACACACACACACACACACACACACACACACACACACACACACACATGCGCGCACGCGCGCGCGCGCACACACACACCTGGAACCAATTGTAGCCCCCCTGTAATTGTGAGGTTTATGTGATGTTTAAGGTGGCAGATGGATAGGAAAGTGGTTTTGCCTCAGAGTCATTGCAACTCTAGTCCCCATCTCATGACCACATTTAATCCAGACACACAATTTCACCGAGAAGAGAGGTGGCCTTAGTCTTGGCAACCCACATATTGTTGACATGCAAGCTCCCCCTGCTGTTTTGCAAGAGTCCAATGAACTCTTCCTGCCAGGCATTATTCTCTGACCTATATTCTTTGCATTATCTCAAGATGTACCAACATGAATCATAATTTGAGAGCATGGCAAAAAAACTGAGTGAGCAGAATTATAAATGTAGGATTCTACTTATTCTGAGGATGACTTCTCTAAATTATTTCAATGTTTATTGACAGTAAAAGATGGAAATTTTCTTAATCTTCCTGAATTCACACAATTGTACATAAACTTATTGGAGAGTACTAAGAAATACTGCATGCATCTAGACACAAAAGCAGGCTAATCTTTATAGAAGAATGTTTATATTTGCTGAAATATATAAGAAATAATTGAGAATTTACTGCATGTGTGTCCTCAACCAAGAAAAATGCTATTTTTCATTTTCTATAAAAACTTACACTTTCATGATTATAGTTCCTGTATTTTGTAGAAAATAATTACTGGTGATTTTGTTACATTTACATCTAACTCAAATATGCTTTTGTCCAATTTTAAAAGCAAAATTCAACATATTACCATAATTATAATAGCAATATTAAGTGCTAAACTATTATGGAAAATATCTTTCATATCAAAAAATTCAAATCACATAATTCTGTTGCTACTACTCAAGGTACTTCCATTAACAACTTTCTTCCATCAGAAATCTTTGTAAAAAAAAGTAATACAAATTTATAAACACCAACTTTTTAGGACTACATAACAATGAATGAGTCACTTACTTGAGGTGTGGACATATGCACTTAATTTCTTATTTAAATTACCCGAGTTTGCTCAGCTGCACATTTTACTGAAGCACTCCCACCAAAGAGCTAATTCAAGAAGTATTTGGATGAATCCTATTTTCTCTCAGATGTTTAGTTTGCTAGATGGCAAACACTTTCTTCCTTTTTTTCAAAACAATAACTTAATTTGTTTTGCATTAAAATCTTATATGCTGTCTTGTTTCAGTTATATTGGAATATTATCTCTTTCTGATCTTTGATACAATTAAGATATATAACTACCCAAAGCCATTCATTTGACATTCATTTCCATATTCAGAAAATACACAAACTGTCTTCAAAATATATTTGAAAACTATGAGGATTATTGAGGAAGAAATGTGGTGACAAATTATTGATTGCTTTTCTGTTGTTGTGATAAAGCACTAATCAAAAGCAACTTGGAAAAATATATTTCATCTTATACTTTACATTCCCTATGTCATCAAGGGAAGCCAGAGCAAGAACTCAAGACAGGAACCTGGAGGCAGGAAGTTATTCAGACTGCACAGATGAGTGCTGTTTACTGGCTTGATCTCCATAACACTACCATAATGTGCTGGACTCTCACATCAATCATCAGTCAGACATGCCTTTAGGCTAATCTGATAGAGGAAATTCTTCAACCAAGGTTCCATCTGTCCAGATGATTCTAGTTTATGTCAAGTTGACAGAAACTAATCAGTATAAGGAGCAAGGAACATATTTAAAAAAATGTCCATTTGGAAAAAAGCACAGATATTTCTGCAATACAGTGAAAACAATGTTATTGGAGAAACCATGGTTTCTTTTTGTGTTCTTAGCATCATTAGTAAAAGGATTTGGAAAGAGATTCAAAAGGAAGCTCAACCATTTTTATGAATTTAAGAAAAACACAAAAGGACACAAAAGTCACAGGTCTTGGTAGTTGAGGGAGAAAGGAGATGGAGAAGAAAAAGAGAGAAAACCAAGCCATTTGCAATGGAAGTCAAGGAGCCACTACACTGTAAAGAGATGAGAGCTTCAGAGAAAGAGGGAAAAACCAATGATCGTGCAAACAAGACCTGTGTAAGCTCAAGATGCACAAAATCTCAGCAAGGAGGAAGGGAAAAGAGTCACAAAGTCTCACTCCTAGATGAAGAGCTATTGGCATTTGACAGTTGCTGGGACAGGAAGAGTCAAACATTTTTAATGGTGTGGCCTCTGGTAGGTCAATTATACTCCACAGAGGACTTCACATATAAGAATAGTTGAGCAAGACAATTTAGACTTGGACCATTAAAATAAAGAACAAAGAAGAGAACTCAAATTTCAGTGAGTGAGATTTGATCTGGGAGGAACTGCCAGAAGGTTGAATATGATAAAATACAGTATAAATTCTCAAACAACTAAAAAAAATATTAATTAATATGTACAAGTCATAAAGGAAAAAGGAAGACTGAAAAAGCCCAGAACACCAGGTGTTACAGAATATTTATCTATGCAACAATGTGTTGCATTTGTTTATGCTGCAGAATATTTGTTTAACTATGTAAAGATGTGTTGCATTTGTTATATAAAGAAGTATTACTGTTTTACCTTGCCTGCCTAAGGCACCTTATTGGTCTAATAAAAAGCTGAATAGCCAATAGCAAGGGAGGAAGTACAGATTGAACTTCTGGGCAGGGAAAGTAAGTAGGAGGAGGAATTGTGCTCAGGGGAAAAAAGGAGGAGAAAGAAAAAGAGATGCCAGGGGCCAGCCAACCAGACATGGAGGAAGCAGGAAAGTGGGATATACAGAATGAAAGAAAGGAAAAAAGCCCCCAGGTAAAATGCAGAGGAATAGAAAAATGTTAAATTGAAAGAGCTAGTGGGTTGCCTAAGCTAAGATCAAGCATTCATAATTAATAATAAGTCTGTATGTCTTTATTTAGGAGCTGGTTGATGGCTCAAAGTAAAGTCCAATTACAGTAGAAAAAATGGGCTGATCAGTATCAAAGTGTTCTTTGCAAGCCACTGCTGAGAAGAAGCTTCTGGAAAGGAGAAGTTTACTATCTCATTAAATGGATAATAGTCTCCCCAGTCTCCTTTTGGATAGCTTGGAATGCTAGGTCTACACCAAGGGCTAGAGATGCCATGTAGAATAAAACCTAGATACTTTCACCTTTTCCTATAGTATCTTAATTATGAGGACTGACAAAGCTGATATTTACATTCTAGTGTTAATAGAGAAATGAAAGGTGGAATCTAAAGTTTCAGCAGCCCAGAGATCATCATGGCATCGAATGTCTATTGGATCTCCCAATAACCAGGAATTATTTTAACTACCATATGAATACAACTAAATAAGTGAGTTAGGAGGTTGTCATGACGTTCAGGTTTGAGATTCAAAGTTGAAAATTTCCAAAGGACTCTGATTATTCTAACTGAAATCATTGCTAGGTCAGAGAGAAGGAAAGAATGGTGAGGCAATAAGATATTTGAGACTCTGAAGGCCTTTATTTGGGTGAAGAGCCTGCAGAAAGGGGTGTCTATAACAACAGAACCCACTGTCCCTTACAAAAGGCAAAATGGGAGTGGGCAGGGATGAAGGCTGGTAGCTTCATTTTTGGTCTGAGAACGATACATGCTAGGAGAAAACAGGAGGTAGTCAGTTAAAAGATGTTAGCTGACTGATAAACATCTTTTCTGGTTGACCATTATTTGGCTAAAAACAATTTAATTACTTCCAGAAACCTCATTGCTGTAGTTACTTGAATTATCATAGTTCAACCACACTAGAGTGAGCAGGGCTAATAGTGATAATTATTTTTAAGCCATTGATCCTATGTTTATAGTCTGCATATTTTACTCTAAGATTGTAAAATATGCATGGAGAATTTCTAAAATCATCCCCATTCATTTACTTAAAAGACTTTATAAAAATATATCTTATGTGTGTGAATATTTTACCTATATGTATGTCTATGCACCCCATGGTTTCCTGCTACTTCAGGGGCCAAAAGAGGGCATTATTTGCTCTAGAAATGGAGTTACAGAAGGTTATGAGCCACCATATGGATACTGGGAATTCAACCAGTCAGTGCTCTATTAATGTGACTACTGTTGACATTATTTCCCTTATTAGGGAATGTTGAAACACAAGCAGGGGCACTATGGTTCCTAATAATAAATAACCTATTACTTCTGTTGACTTTGTTTTAGGTTTTCCATTATATAACTTTCCATTGAAAGATAAAGGAACAAAAATAATCATTAAAATTCATACAAATATAGATAAGACATTAAAGTCTCCTGTGGAGGGACACACGTAATATATAAGAACAGATGGGCAATGTATCAGAGAGAGGGAAACAATAAAAATCTAAACAATATTATGGAAATCAGAAGCACCACACACTGAAAAATGACTTTGTTATGGGAGAATCACTGACTTAAAGATAGTTTAGGAGATGCTTCCTGAACTGGAATATAGAGAAAAATGTGTCCCAACCAAAACAAATTATGCACAAACGAAACAAAACCGAACAAACAAATGAAATCCCACCCCCAAACTGTGGAGTATTACGTAAAGATAGGACTAAAAAATTATCAGACTACAAGAAGAAAGTCAATAAGAACACATAAAAGGAGAATTATTAAAAGGACAGTCCACTTAGCTAACTATCCATGGTGGGTGAAGTCATAGACTCTAAGGGACAATCTGTTACTGCCACTTTCCTAAACCAGTACACTTCCCAACTGCATTCTGAAAACTTCCCTTATATCCACAGAAAAGTATAGCTTTCATCCTAATCAAGGAAGCTTCTTTTTGCAACAGCAGCGGCAGCAGCAGATGAAAACCACCAAAGAAATCCACAACTGGTGAAAATGCAGAGAACAGTAGGCCTCCATTCATATGTCTAAAATACAATTCCTACATCGAAGACTCGGGGGACATTGCAGAACAGGTGGTAGGAAGATTCCGAGCGCCAAAGGGCTACCATAGCTGCTGTCAGACAGTGCCCTCTATATATGACAGGGACCTGTGCACAGGAGACCTCAAGACTATGATTGCCTAAACAACCTGCACAATGACAATACCAGTTGACATGAGGTTATCCAATCCCAAGTGGTCAGCCCTAAACCTATACATATAAGCAACACTCAATGGACTCTCTCTCTCTGCTGTCTCTCTCTCTCTCTCTGCTGTCTCTCTCTCTCTCTCTCTCTCTCTCTCTCTCTCTCTCTCTCTCTCTCTCTCTCTGTGTGTGTGTGTGTGTGTGTGTGTGTGTGTGTGTGTGTGTGTGTGTGTGTGGTGTTATTAAAGAAGAATAGGTCATAAATTTGAGAGGGGTAGCAATCATAGGAGGACTTGGAGGGGATGGAGATGATGTAAAAATAGAGTGAACTTCTTACTAAAAATCTGAAATTTATCTATCAAAAGTGAGAATTAGATGGATAAATGAAGATTTTCGTACATGATCAAAGTAGGGAATTGATCACCAGGGCACTTTTTCTGCAAGAAATGCTAAAAAACAAAACAAAAAAACATTCTTCAGGCACAAGGAAAACTATGTATGTCCAAAGCTGAGAACTATGTAAGAAAAGGAAGAGTAACAGAGAAGAAATAAAGGAAGGTAAAGTGAAATCTTTAAGGACAATTTAGTTATTAAGAAAAATTAAGAAGCAGTGGAAAGAATGACAGCCATGGATAAAGTGAAGAGTTTGGAATATGTTGTAACTTCAGAACACAAAATCCAAACCAATTAAAATACCATTGTCTGGTGAAGATACTGAACCCAAAGAAACCTGCATTCATCATTGATGGGAAGGTAAAGATATTTTGAAAGACAGATAAGTTTCTTCTAAAGTTAAATTTAATCTCACCATGCCAGCATTTCCCTTTAAGTATTTATCTAGCTAATTTGTAAATATGTGTCGACACAAAACCTTCATGATCTATTTATGGTAGCTATATTCACAACTGTTAGAAACTAGAAGCAATTAAAAGTCCCTTCCACAGTAAATAAGTAAATAATCTATGACAGATTCATTACAAGGAAATTAGAGGAGATATAAACTATAAAATCTCATGGGGGATGTAGATGAATTTTAATCTATTTTGCTAGATAAAATAAATATATTCTGAAAGATATACATGTTCTACATTTCCCTTTAGATAGGCAAAACTGTAGGAATGATAAAGATATTTGTGTTTACTGAGGCTTAGAAGGAATGGGGTTAACAACACACAGGATTCAAATGCCATTGAAGTTGTTCTATATAACAGAGCAATGATAGCTATGTATTTATCAAAAGGCATATAATACTATAGCACAAAGATTGATTACTGAAAGAAGCAACTAACAACTGTTTAGTATGCCAGAGAATTCCAAAATAGAATACACAACCTGTGAAAACAACATAACTGTATTACAAATGCATGAAATAAACTCTATTCACAGGAAGTAAATGATGAAGTAAATGTCACCGGATGATTGGGTCAGGTTGCTCACTGTTGAAATGGGAGGTTATAGCAAGACAAGGGAGGAAGAGATGATGATCTGGGTAGTGATGAAATAACTTTTGAGATATCAATTGCATTCAGACTTAGAAGAATATGGAGATAACTACATATGGAATATTTTATAGATACGTGTATACAGATGGGTTATTGCATGCATAGTTTTCCTCTTCTGCTAGCAGGAGAGCTTAGAAGGAATGGTTCCTAATCGCAGTGAGTAATCATCCCAATCATAGTTCCTAAGACTGCTCTCCCCCGAAGGAAGCCAGGCTTCCTTGGAGAAATAGCTGGGGCAAGAAATGCAAATTAAGATTCTTAAACATCTTGTGATAAAAAGTCAGGAGGTGCTGAACACAGAAAACCAAACATAACATCAAAATGACAGCTGAAAGCACTCCAGTTGACCAAAGAGAAAAGTTGTGAGTAATAAAATAAACAAAGATGCCTGTCATGCTAACTCTAAATATAAAATAATTATTCACAAATTCATCCTTATGCAAATTGCCCAATGAATAAATAAGTAGGGAAGAATAGAAAAATGTCTTGTGCAGAAAAATTCTAAATAATTTATGTTCTTACTCACCTTTCAAGGAGGTAAACATGGGAGATAACTACTTAGTTCTTCTGTGTGGCTTAAACAGTGAATTCTTTCTAAAGTGTATAGTATAGGGAAAAAAACCTTGTAATTTAACAATGAAAAAACTAAGAAATATTACCTGAGCAAGCTGTTCCAGGTATACATCATGGTGATGGTGTGTACTCTTGCTATGATGTGATGAAAATGGTACTGATGTCTTTTTTGCCAAACTCCATAGCCAGAATCTAATTATAATGAAACCTTAGACAAATTCCACCAAAGAACCATGTATAAAATATCCAAACAATGCTCCTGAAAGCTTTCAATGTCATAAGAAAGAAAAGTAAAAAATGAATAAATAGATTGGTAGACAAACAAACAAACAAATAAGTGTGCCTCAGGATGCTGGCTAACTATGTGTAATGAATAATCATAGGTGGGATCTCAGAACACACTCATAGATGAGAATTAAGAAAACTATAAAAGTGCCGAGCAGTGGTGGTGTCTGCCTTTAATCCCATCACTCGGGAGGCACAAGCAGGCAGATCTCTGTGAGTTCCAGGCAACCTGGGCTATAGAGTGAGTTCCAGGACAGGCTCCAAAGCTACACAGAGAAACTCTGTCTTGGGAAAAAAAAAGAATTAGGAGCTGTGGGCTTATTAGAAGGAATGTGTCACTGGATGGGCTCTCAAAAGCCCTTACAAAGCTATGTGTCACTCTCTCTAAGTATAGATCAGGATGTAGCTCTTGGTTATTGCTTCAGCACCATGAATGGCAATATGTTCCCAGCCATGATGATAATGGAGTATATCTCTAGAACTGTAAGCAAGCCCCCAGTAAAATGCCTTTTTTTTTTCATAAGAATTGTCTTGGTCATGGTGTCTCTTCACAGCAGTAGAACACTGCCTAGGACATGTCAAAATCTTATTTATTGGTTGTGATAAAATATACCAAACTAATACAGAATACAATGAACTGGGAACACTGAGAATGAGGTTTATGCAAACTCTCTTGAGTGGATTTAATTCTTATTTATGTTTGAAACCGCTCTAAAGTGAAGCAAAATGTTTAATCATATTTACACATAATCACTTCTCTGATAGAATGGATAAAATAGAGCATTATGAATTTATCAAGTGCTACCTAGGATACAGAACATTTGAAACATTGACATGTTGCAATAGTGATCAGCCACCATAGAATAGTTGTATAGTTCCTTTAGAAGTTATGAAACTTACATACAAATAACATTATTTTGGCCAATCAGGTAATATTTAGGCATATATATGTACATATATGCATGTAAGGCAATTAATGAAAAAAGAGGTCATTAATTTGAAAGAAAGCAAGGAGGGGTACAGTTTGAAGCGGGGACTGATATGGTTATATTATAATTTTAAAAGTAAAATGATTAAAAAGATAAGCAACATATTTACCACATAACCTAGCAATATTATGACTTGCTCAAAGATTAAGATTAGTATCCATACAAAAAGATATGCACTGAATTTTATAGCATCTGTATCTATGATTATCAGTAAATTGGAATTCCATCTATCAATCATTAAACAGCCAAAAAACAAAACAAAACATAACAAAAAAACCCTTTCTGTGATAGACAAGCTGTGGTAGACTTACACAAGTAATGCTGTTCATGAGAAGTAACTAATAACTCAAACAACAGGTAGGAAAAACTCTCAAAGGTACTATATTATAGCCAAGTCTCAAACACAAAAGGTTCTTTACTCCAGGATGCAATTTTTATGACATTATTGGAAAGGCAAAACTCTGATGAATCAATAAATGAGAAGACTTTGGATTACTGGGGGGTCTGGAGTTGGCAGAGGCTGAGACTCTAAAGGAGTAGAACGAGGAAAGTTCTTTCTGGCTGATGTGGCTCGTCAATATTTGATGCTGGCTATCATTCCATAATTAACACGTGGTGAAAATGCATAAAAATTCATAGCCTTATTGTGTGTCATAGTGGTCATTAATCAGTTTGAAGACAGGCTTAATTGTCACAACATGGGAAGGGGTTATGTCATAGTTAACAGTATCAACTTCATAGGATTTAAAATCATCTAGTAGACAAGAGGGGTAGTACCTCTGGGTATGCCTCAGATACCTTATCTAGATTAAAGTACCTATGACTGTGCTTACCAGGGATTGTTTAGATTGGGTTAGTTGACACGAGTGGACCCATCCTAAAATCCAGACCTAATAAAAAGGTGAGAGGGAACCTAATGCTAACATCCATCACTCTGCCTCCTAACTGTGGACTGTGGGTTCGAGGTGACCAGTTTCCTAAATATCCTGCCGTGGACTCCCTTGTGGTGGAGGAACATACCCAGGATCTGTGAGTTTATGTAAGCTCTTCCCACCTTAATTTACTTTCCTCAGCTATTTTGTTGCAGCATTGAGATACGTAAGCATATAGGCACTACTGTACTTGGGGTGCAGAAGTGAGGAAGGATGTTACTAAGTGTCCCACAGTGCACAGGACTACCTCCTGTGACATAGAACTATCTACCCCCAAACCCCAATACTGCTGAATCTGAGAGTCTCTGATGTGATAATACCTCTCTCTCTCTCTCTCTCTCTCTCTCTCTCTCTCTCTCTCTCTCTCTCTCTCTCTCTCCCTCTCTCTGAATCTGAGAGTCTCTGATGTGATAATACCTCTCTCTCTCTCTCTCTCTCTCTCTCTCTCTCTCTCTCTCTCTCTTTCTTTCCTTCCTTCCTTTTTTTCTTTCTTTCTCCCTCCCTCCCCCTCCCTCCCTCCCTCCCTCCCTCCCTCCCTCCCTCCCTTCCTCCCTTCCTCCCTTCCTTTACCTGTCTCTCTTTTTTATACATTCCTTTTGAAAGAGCATTTTTCTTATTGTGTCCCACCAGGGGAATATCCTGTAAGGAATAAAAGGCTTATAAAGCACAGGTGTTAGAAAAGAAATAAAGAGATTAAGAACAACAACAACAGTTAAGGGAACCAGAAAAGTGGGATTAAGGCTATGAGTTTAGGGATAACAGAAAGCTGTTTCTTCCCTCAGGTTGAAAAATTGAGGGGGTAGAGATAGTTGAGCAGGTTTTACTAGAGCTAGAAGTGTGGGCATGAGGACTAATACTGCTGGAGCCTTGGTTGCAGATGTTGCTAAACCTGTGCTTCTGGGACAAAGAAGGAGCAGAGAAAAACTCACATTGTCGTGTACCCCAAACTTTTCATCGTATCAAATGAGAAGCCAGACAACAAATGCTAAGAAGCAGTAGACATTAGGGGATGTGTATTAGAGGACACAAAGATTAACAAAGACAACTGTGAGTCAATCCCCTTTAGCAGGTTGTCAGGAACAGAGTGCATGAAGGAACTTGCTAACAGAATAACAGTAGTGTATCCTATTTTGTTTCTCTTTTCCTTAGTTTTTTTCCTCAGTTAGTTAAACTCAAAAAAGCAAGACAAAAACCACAAAAATCTACAGAAGCAATATCTGGGTGAGAAATAAGATATTGTTTCCCATGACATTCAGCTAGAGGTCCAATTTACTAACATACTTAGTAATTTTAGGCATAGTCAAAGTAGTTGTTCTTTTTATACGGTGCACTAATATTCCATCGTCTGGGAACCAGGTGTGTGGCTGGTACAGGTCTATTGGTACATGTGTAAGGTTCAAAGAGATCTGGGTTGTAGCCAACATGTTAGTGTTGAAGCCCAACTCTTCACTTCACTAGCCAAGGACACTGGGGAAATCTTTCAGTTTTTCGACTTGCAAACTGGAGGAAACTCCGTAGAGGTGATTGCAAATCTGGATGACACTAGAGAGATTTGCCAGTTCCATGTGAACAATCTCAGGCTAGAGTGCAAGGAGAAGTCATTGTTTATTCTGCTGGGACTTGTCCAGCAGCAGTGACACCAGCAAATGAAACCAGCCCAAAGCCCAAAGCCCAAAGCAAAAGCCTTGTGAGTTGCAAGACTCTCCAGGGACCAAAACAATGAATGTCATAACTTGACCAACAGAATTACTATAACTTTATTTTTCCATTGAGTAAATATTTATTAAATGCCAACTATATTCCAGAGATTCTGCCAAGGAGATGAACAGCCCAAAATATAACAGATGGATTCTCTTTCTTGAAGAAGTCACCAGATGTGTTGAAGAAGCATTTGCTGTCCTCACATACTGAATCATAGTTGTTTGTTTTATTGATATGCTTAATCAGTTTTACACACTTTACTATTGAAAAGCTGTTTTTCAATGTTAATCTGTCTAAGATGCAACAAAACTGTATCTTATCCACAGATTGGTCTCTGTTTGGTATTATGAATACTTGAATGCTCTGTTTCCCTTCTCTATGCACCCTCCAGGTGCTCTGTTCCCAGAAGACATTTGCGAAGTTTGTCCTAAGTGTATAGAATTCATTTTGTGACAACCCAATGCCTGTGTGTAGGATTTCATCTACACTTCCTTTCTTTCTATATATCAGGAAGCTTTTTCTTATCAACTACCCATGTTCCAGTGAAATTGCATTCTTTTTTTAAAAAATATATTTATTTTTTTCATACTGATATTTGTGTTTTAATTTTACATATCAGCAATGAGTTCCCCTGTCCTTCCCCCTCCTGCTCCTGCCCCTGCCTTCCCCCCAGCCCATCCTCCCCATTCCCATCTCCTCCAGGGCCAAGTCTCCCCTGAGGATTCAGCTCAACCTGGTAGATTCAGTACAGGCAGGTCCAGTCCCCTCTTCCCAGGCTGAGCAAAGTGTCCCTGCATAAGCACCAGGCTCCAAACAGCCAGCTCATGCACTAAGGACAGGTCCAGGGGTCCCACAGCCTGGGTGCCTCCCAAACAGTTCAAGCTATTCAATTGTCTCACTTATCCAGAGGGCCTGATCCAGTTGGGAGCTCCACAGCCTTTGGTTCATAATTCATGTTGTTTCCATTAGTTTGGCTATTTGTCCCTGTGCTTTTTGCAATCTTGGTCTCAACAATTCATGCTCTTACAGTCCCTCCTCTTTCTTGACAGTTGGACACCTGGAGCTCCACCTGGGGCCTGGCTGAGGATCTCTGCATCCACTTCCATCAGTTATTGGATGAGAGTTCCAGCACGACTGTTAGGGTGTTTAGCCATCTGATCACCAGACTAGGTCAGATCAGGCTTTCGCTCAACCATTGCCAGTAGTCTACAGAGGATGTATCATTGTGGATTTCTGGGGACCTCTCTAGCACTTTGCTTCTTCCTGTTCTTGTGTGGTCTTCATTTATCATGGTCTCTTATTCTTTGCATTCTAAGTCATAGCTACCCACTTAAATTTCCTTAAAGGTCTACTGCTAGTTCATGTCTCTTTGTCATGTAACTCTAAAATGAAATTTGTGTCACCTTTCAAGATTCCTTTTTTTTTTGGCATCTTCTGTTTGATTCTCCACTGCATAACTGCTGTGACTCCCCAAAAGCATATTGTGTCCACCACGATGGTATTTCCCAGCTTCTACATCATCGTATAACTCTGCAAGTATTCTGCCTTTACCCAGGGGGACAGCAAGGGCTTTGTGATGAGAGATGAGCTCCTAGTGAGTAAGATTTCTCAAATCTTGGGTTCTAACACAGTTTCTCTTACTTTGCTCTGCTTAACCATTTGCAATGCAATATTGTTACATATTCAGCAGCTCAGTGGTCCTTTAATCTCCAAATAACCTAGTGGCATAATAGAAGTAATTCACAGACCAGAAAAAAATATTTGATGTACTTTGTGCTTATTATATTTCAGAACATAAAAACTATGTTTTGTTGTGACTCAGGTGTTCTCAAGGATTCCATTCATGACCACAGAGTATGAGAAAATCAGAGTACCCATCAGGATGCTCTGTTTCCGCAGTTACTAGGACCAGGACAGTATGGCGCAGCTGGAATTGATGTTTTGCTACCTCACTTTTCCTTCAATTCTTTTCAGTTCGCTATATCTGTTTATTTTGTGAATTATCTGGGAGAGTCTTAGCTAAAACAAATTTAGATTTATGAGAAGTATTTATCCTACTTATTTGCTTCAGCATGACTTAAATTAGTGTAAAATAGTCCAAAATAACATTTTAAAATAAAACAACATTTGCAAACTCATATGGTTTCTGGGACTTGTAAAGTGGATCAGGCATATGCTCTCTCCTGAGGCTAACTTAAAGAGGTCAGCCAGGAAATGTCAAAGACATTTCAAAGCAAGGTCTCCCCTGAGGAGTCAGCCCAGCCTGGTAGATTCAGTTGAGGCAGGTCCAGTTCTCTCCTCCCTACACCAAGGCTGAACAAAATGTCCCAGCATAGGCCCTAGGTTCCAAAAAGCCAGCTCATACACCAAGGACAAGTCCTGGTTCCACTCCCTGAGGGCCTCCTAAACAGTTCAACTTAATCAACTCTCTCACATATCCAGAGGTCCAGTTCCATGGGGGCTCCTCAGCTATTGGTTCACAGTTCATGTATTTCCACTAGTTTGGCTGTCCAATCATGGGCTCAATATCTCTTGCTCATGTAATCCCTCCTCTCTCTAGCCGATTGGACTCCAGGAGCTCCACCTGGAGCTTGCCTGTGGATCTCCAGGGGATACCTTGCTTTGGAGGAGGTGGGAATGGGGGGCAGATTGGGGTGGAAGGCTGGGGAGTGGGAGGAGGGAGTACCGGGGAATCTGTGGCTGATATGTAAAATTAAATTAATTATAAAATAAAAGTATTTTTTAAAAAAAGAACCAAGTATGTAGGAAAGTGCTATAACAAAACCCATTACCTTATATGTAAATTATTAAAATGCATAAAATAAACTTTTGAGGCATAATATGTGACATCCATAAAAAAAAAAAGACATTTCAAAAGCTGGAAAGTCCATTCAGAGGAGCTGACTTACATGGTTAGTCAGTTAACACTGGTTCTGGTCAAGCAGACTCAATTCCTCTCCCGGTGAACCATTTACAAGGTTGTTTGAACATCTTCATAACATGGCATCTGGTTTCCCTGGCAGTGATGTAGGAACAAGGAAGATACTTCACTCTTGCTATTAGTTACTTTTAGAAGCAAACCAGACTTTCATTTCTGCAGTATATATGAGTACCAATGGGCAAAGTTCACTGGAGTTCATTATGGAACATTTTGTACCCTCCATCAATACATTTATGCCAGTTTGATCCTGCATTATCAATAAGATGTACATGTGATTCATAAATAAAGGTCTTTGTGGTGAAAATTGTGCAGGAATATCTAGGTAAGCTTATAGAGTTCAATTTTAACTATTACCATTCACAAATTTCTGAGACTATACAGACATCTAATCAAATTTCATACTTTCCTGTGATTAGGTAACTATTTCTAGAACAGCCATGTTTTAGTAATAGTACCTTGTGATTGTAACCCATATTTATGGCTTAGCCTTAAATTTACGTCTCTCATACCCTTAAAGACTGAGAATATTTTTTTTTCAAAAATCTTTAAAAATTCAATATAGTCTGGGCATTGGTGGCACATGCTTTTAGTTCCAGCACTCAGGAGGCAGAGGCAGGTGGATTTCTGTGAGTTTGAGGCCAGCCTGGGCTACAGAGTGAGTTCCAGGAAAGGTGTAAAGCTACACACAAAAAAATCCTGTCTCAAAAAACAACAAAAATCAATATAGAGTGCTAGCCTCAGAAGCAACTTTAATGGTAGGGGAGATTCTGTCAATATTCTCTTTAATTTGCTGAATTAGTTTCTTTACATGATGCAGCATGTAGAATAGCCACAATTGACAGTTGCGTTTTTGTGTTTGTGCTATCAGACTTGAAATTAAGTGAAGTTATGTTTTACAAAAACCCTGCATTCATTTTTCCTCTCAGAGAATTTTTTTAAATTAAATACAAGGATTTTAAACACAGAAGGATATAAGCACGTTGGCTTTGCCAAGGACCTTTTCCATCATCCAGCAGAACAGCACACTGGGGACAGCAGGCCCGACATTTGCACAGTTCGGGTACAGCTTTTGAATCATTGAGCTGAGTAAATAAAAAAGATGCCATAGAGATTTAAGTTTTCTCTTAATTATTTTATTTTATGTGTATGAGTGTTTTGCCTCTATGTCTGTGCACCACTTGTATGCAGTACCCACAGAGGCAAGATGAAACTGTTAGACCCCCTTGGAACTGGAGTTGGAGACACTTGTGAGCTCCTGAGAATTAAATTAGGGTCCTTGGAAAGAAGAGACAACGCTAAATCATCTCTCCAGCCCCTTAAAGGGACTTTTAGTTGCAGATTAAGATGCTGGTTAGATTCAGCACCTTCAGCTCAGTGTCATGTTGACATTTTGTTGCCAGGCCGACAGGTCTGTTGCTTGATTGCCTGATAGTCAGAAAATTCAACATCATAACAACTTACTTTCCAGTGCTTCTGTTTACTTCTCTTGGAAGATGTTGATTTGGTATATTTGAGGTGCCTTCGCCATAACAAAACACTCAGAATATGCTGATTGTGGCTACATCTGTTATCATGTCTCACCTAAAAGGTCACCATACTGTTTTTTGCAAAACACGTCCTTAAACTCTGTCTCTGTGTTTGGGTATAAGCATAGCAGATGCACGTTCACAGGAAGCAGTAAGAAGGAAGCATAACTATTAATGAGAAAGCATTTGTAATCTAAAGAGCTTTCATTCTCTGTTGTAAACCAGCACTTGACATGGAACAAATGAAGAAGTAGGCTTTAACTGACACTGGTATAAAACCAAGCCAGAGCTTCTGAAGGAAGATACTAAGCAAACTCCAGGATGAACCTGTGAAAACTGATGTAAGCCTTAAAGGTTAGCATAGGCTTCCAAACAAAGAGGGTTGTAATTCACAGAAACCCAAGCCATGTAAAGTTAAATGAACTATAACATTAGTTATACCACTAGTATATGTTTATTGAATTTATTCTGCTGTGATGTTTGTTTTCTATTGTTATTGCTTAATAACATAGACTGGATAGTTCATAAAGTATAAAGGTTCTTACCCAGATATGGTGCATGCCTTTAATCACAGTGTTACAGAGGCCAAGACATAGGAATCTCTAGTTAGAAAACAGTCAAGATTATTTAGTAGTTTGAGGCCTACCTGGCCATATACAGAGATGTTAGGGCAAGGGAGTCCCAGAGCATGAACCGGTGCCTGTCCATATCTCATGAAAACACTTTTTCTACATGGCAAAGTGTCCGAGGGCATCAGTGGAAAAACAGAGCAAGCTTGTGGAGGATTCTTGGATTTATTACAAAGCCTTTTCTTCTAAGATAGCCTATTAGTCATTTATGAGGACAGAGTCCTGTGACCCAAACACTTCCTAAAGTTTCCATCACCTAGTATTGCTGCACTAGGGATCAAGTTCCCAACATGAATTTCAGAGATGCATTCAGACATCAGCATGAGGAAATAATCTAATTAATTCTATGTGCATATATTTAATCGAGATGATACAAGAATTTTTTTTTTTTAATCCTAAATACTGGGAAGTTTTTTTTCTTGGAAAAATATAAAAGCTACAACTTGGTGAGGATTGTAATTAGTATTGCAACCTACCCAAGCAGTAACTTTGGATACAAATTTGGAGAACATTTCAGAAGGAAAGATAATTCAGAACCAGGAAGACATTCCTATAAAAGTATCTGAGATGGGTTGAGAGGGGATTCTGGGGGCTGTACTTTTCACTGCTTAATTAGTTACTACTGATAGATTCAGGGAAAGGGGGAGACATGACCTTCAGTTGTGAATCCACTGGAAATCCCACCAGACTATAATGCATAGTGCCAAACCAATGCTCACACAGATGGCCCTAGTTAAACTAAACGGATCACAAAACAAACCCCAAAGTAATGAATCTGGAAAATGGACTGGCAGGGAGGAATGGGATGGATAGGGAGGGAGGGAGATAAGAGACCCTAGAGGAGGCTGGGACAGGGGTGTGGGAGTAATCAGAATGTACACATGCACGACAGTGGAATAGAACAGAATAACAAGTCTGTGAGAAATGGGTACTGTCTATGATGTCTAGACATGGTGAACATTTCAAAATCATAATAAGAAAATCACATTCTAAGTTAAGTTTAAATGATATCTTTAGTGAAACAGTGTTAGAATTAGTTTTTGTAAAATTAAAGCGATTTGACTGGGTTTTAAATTGTTGATGTGTATTGTATGTCTGATTTGTGTATGTATGCATGTGTGTATCTTTGTGTACACACAAGTCTGAGGGATAGAGGTCAACTCTGAGGATTTTCCTCTATTACTCTCCACCTTATTTTGGAGAAGGGTCTGTCACTGAATCTGGAGCTTGGTGGGTAGATTGGCTGGTCAGTGAGCTCAGGGGACCGTCCTGTCTTCTCCACCCCTCAGAAACTGTAGCACTGAGGTTACCGATGTGCTTCAACACCACTAGCTTTCATGTAGGGTTTAGGGATCTGAACTCAGGTCCTCATGCTTTCACAGTAGGCATTTTATCAGCTGAAACTCCCCCCCACCAGCTTGAAGTTCATTTTTAAATGGAGAGGCAGTAGGAAAATGATGTCTTTTCTCAGTTGTAGTCCTAGATAGACGTGGAACAACAGTTCTTAGAGGTGGTCATAAACCACGGAGGGAAATGAAGATCGGCCTGATCAGGTTAGATTGTTTCTCCAGGTTTCTTTTCCTCTCAAATAAAATCTGTTTACTTGAAGACTTAATCAAATAAAATCTTAGAGCACAGCAAAAACAAAATATTGATTAAGGGAAGATGGTGGTGGGTGGGAAAACCCCTGTTTGATTATTAAGATGATAGATTATGGATTTATTTTTAAGTCATGCTGTGTAGTGGGTGGCATTTGTAGAGGAAAGGCAGAAGGTATAGGATTTAGGACTGGTTTCAATTTGTGACTTTGGATGAGTCCTTTCAGACTCAAAGTTTTATTTCATAGCCACTATAAAAATAGTCCTCTTACCCTACCTACTTCATGGAGAATATTAAATGAGATTAAGCATATGGAATTACTTTGTAGACTCCTTTATTTGGAGAATCAGTTTGCTTTGATTTTTATATTTTTCCAGTTATTGAAAAGTGACAGTTTTGCACATTTATATAACTCTAGTCATTTTATTCCTCTTCCAGTTCTGTACCACAATCTCCTACCCGCCCCATCCAGTCACCTTCTCCTGAGCCCTGCTCCATCCAACTTGCATTCCTTTTTTGTATGTAAACTTATAAATGCTATAAAATGACAATTATTATAATTGTATTTAATATGCAAGGCATAGCAACCTAAGCTAAGGAACCACTGCCAAGTGAAAATCCTCCAGGTATTTGTTTAATTAATAATTGACTTCCAAGATTTCCAGAAATGATGACAGCCTAGATGGTGCTTCTGGGTGATGTGGAGGAGAACATCCAGGGTAAGAAAAAGGGAGCTCTACACCAAAGAGAGAAAGAACTTTAGACAGTCACCAAGTGGGTGACAGGGCAGCTGAAATGTAAAGAGAAACAGAAGGCAGCAAAAGAAATGGACCAGGTCCAGCTGTTTAGCTCCTTGGCATGGGGAGGAAACAGGAATCCCACCTGATCACTGACCCTGGTGGAAAGAGTTGGGCATTCCTTCCCACAGGGCAGACCCACAGCTCTCAGAAGCCTCAAAGAGTTACAAGTCTTGCTGAGAAAGTAATTCCTTTAGAAAGAAGGCTCAGAAATAGAGGAGAATTGGATTTTGTCACTTTTCCTTGGCTCTGAAGGCTGGAGCTAAATGGCGTCTTGAGAGAGAGACTAGTATGTAAAACAGAGTTATGCTGGGGCCCTGATATAAGGGAATAATTTAAGTCAGGGAGCCTGGTTCAGCATGCTGTGAAAGCAATGGAAGATGATGGAGAACAAGAAAGAAAGACAGTGACAGCCTCAAAAGTGCAGACAGTGAAAAGGGTAGCCCTCCATGACTAGATGTAGACCGTACCAACTGAGGCTAGCTCTGGTAGCCCAACCAATAGTCCTGAGCCTGAGAACAGGGGATAAATCAACCTCTTCTACTACCAGCCTTTCCTAAGATTCATTACTTTAGCACTGAAGAGGTCCAGAGGACCAATGGACTAGACTTCCACAGAGATTTTCCTCCAGTACAGTGACGAATGCTTCGTGGTTTTTGAAAGTACAAATGCTAGCATTCAGAACCACTTCTTGGAATCCTGGTCAATAAACAGATAATACCCTGGCCCTCTCAGTGTCCTGACATTATCCTACATCCCGTTCCCTTTAAGAAAAGACTCCTCCCCCACCCCATCTCTCCTTTCCTCTCCCCTCTCTCTTCCCCCACCAAATAAAACTCTCCACAGAGTGCTGTCTGCATGGCATCTCCGTCTCTCACCCACTGTGGGGCAATTTGGCTCCACCTGCCAAGGCCTCTCTCTCAAAGTATCACAACAACCAAGAGAGGTCCACCTACACATACGTTAGTGCTGTGGTTGTTCACCCCACTCTCAGTACAGTACAGAGACACTCCCTAGCTGGAACATTATCCTGTTGGGAGGGTACGAACTGAGGAGTCTAGCGAGGGTGGGAGAATGTCCCTACAGATTATAAAGCTAAGTGTGCCTAAAGAGGCCTCTGCTGTGCAATAAAAAGAAGCTACTAAAGAGGAAATGACTCTAGTAGACATTGACACTGGCCCGGCACAAGTTCAGCACCAGCTGAAAAATGATAGGAAAGACAGGAGTCTGTTAACACAAGTTCAGCTGGCCTTCTGTCCTCTGCATTTACTGGCAGACTCTGTTCAAGACGCAGAAATAAGCTACTCCAACGCTTCTTGCTTTGCCCCATTTTCTTTCTGATTTTTAGTCTATTCACCATGCTTTTTGCAGTAGTTTTGTCTCATTCTATTCTTTAAAAGATACTTTGTTTCTGTTTTTGTTCTCCTTCATGCATTTCTCTAATCTCATTTCTGCACTTTTTATTCTTGGGCAATCTTTATTCCCTGTCTGTTTCCATTATTCTCTTCCTACTATATGGTTTTAGTAATATTTAGACCTGATTTGACTGTTTACTTTTTAAAGCTTTCACACTTTCATCTCCCTTCCTAAACTTGTTTAGTTTTTTATTAATTCTTTCTCGTGTCTGGGAAATCTTTTACCTTATATCTTGTTCTTTTTCTACCCCTTCACAACATCCTTCTCCATTTGTCTTCCTTTCCTTAATGTAACCACATTTCTCTTCTATTTATTCCCTTCCCTCAGTGATTCCGACACTGTGGAGCAAGCCTCCGCGTGTTCCACAATCTTCTACCTTTTGTGCCTACACAACAGTCCTATATGGAAAGATTGTCAAGTTCTCCTTCCAGCTCAGAATAAAGCTGGCTGCTTTGGGCCAAGGATGTAGTAAAATCTCAGTGCCTTGCTAGCTATCTGTGCAAACACATTACTAGGCAGGGAATGCCCTGGGCTGCCTTTTCAGTACAGATTCCTTTCAAGTGGGTTTTAGTTTTCACATGGGGTGAGGTCTTGCCTTCAAAGCATCTTTAATCCTGTCCTGATGTAGATTAGGAAACTTTCTTTTTCCTTTTTAATTATCATTGGCTCTTTTTCAGTGAGTGCCTTGCCTGCAACTTTATTCTTTCTTTTGC
This sequence comes from Onychomys torridus, assembly GCF_903995425.1. Classification (NCBI taxonomy): domain Eukaryota; kingdom Metazoa; phylum Chordata; class Mammalia; order Rodentia; family Cricetidae; genus Onychomys; species Onychomys torridus. The sequence continues at coordinate 49,259,513 of NC_050457.1, read as the reverse complement.
TCTTTTCCTTGATAAACTGCTGTATTTGTTACATATGTCTGTCTAACTCATTCTCTTTTTAAGTGTAGGCTTAGATAAGAGTTATGGACAACCATACCATAGCCAGAATATAATCCTACCTTGAATTTTCCACTGCCAAACACATTATTAGCTCAGTACTTTAAAATGCAACCTCATTCAAGTTCTCAAGACATGGGCCACATACAGCCAGATTATTTGCCAAAGTACAACCAAAATGATCACTGGCTTAGTTCTCAATAGTCAATATTACTCTCTGTGGACATTTCTCTCAGAAGTCTTGTCATACATGCTCCAACTAGGGTGACCCAGTGAGCTCTACTTACAGCATTTGAGGTCTAGTCTCGACCCAAGTTTCAAACTTTCCCCTGCTTGTTCCAAAATTCAGTTTCAAAGGTTTTGAAAACTGCATGGTTGATTTATCACCACCACAGCCACACTTGTTGGTAGCCATGCTTTGTATTAGTTACTACGTGGCTGCTGTGACAAAATGCCCAGCAAAGGCAGCTGGGGGAAGAAAAGGTTTAGGTAGACTCCCAGTTGAGGAATGTAGTCCATTCTAGTGAAGAAGTCATGGCAGCAGGAACTTGAGGAAGCCGGTTGTATTACATCCGTAGTCTGGAGGCGGAGTCTGATGAAGGCTTGTGCTCAGCCCAGTTCTTTGTTTTTCTTCAATTTGTAACCCCAATGCATGGATGGGTACCATCCCACTTGGGTTTCTGATCTCCGTGAACCTACTCTATCTAGATAATGTCTCACCAATATGGCAAGAGTTTTGTTTTCATGGAGAGTCTAAATGTCCTCAAGTTGGTGATCAAAATTAACCACCATAGATCTCAAAAACTGAAGAAAACACAGCCTCTTCAACCAATGGTTTTTGAAAACTAGATGTCCACATACAAAATAATGAAACTAGATCCATATTTTCCACTCTTTACAGATTCAAAATAGGAATAATACTTTAATGTAATACTAATTAGAAAAACCATCAGGGATACATCAAGATATAGAAATGGACAAGTACTTTCTGAAAATAGTTCTAGTAACTAGGAATAATCCCCAAAGCTGACAAATTGGAGTTACATGAAATTCAAGGTTTCTGAGCAGCATAGAAAACAAATGAGCAGAGAGAATTTAGCCTATCAAATGGGAAAAGATCTTTTCAATATCTATGATCTATTTATCCTTTTTACATCTATCCTGTCATCTGTCTATCTATCTATCTATCTATCTATCTATCATCTATATATTTAGTTTTCTATAATCTATAAATCTAATTGTCTACCATCTATTATCTATCTATGTATCATCTACTTATCTAGTTATCTATCAATCAATCACCCTTTATCTATCCAGTTACCTATCATCTCTCTATATATCTATACTAGTCTAACTAGTAATCTATCATCTTTCTATCATCAATCTATCTTGTTATCTATCTACCTATCTATCTATCATCTATCTGTCAGAATGCCTGATACTCCCTATGTACTGTAGGCTAGATTTAAATTTCTGAAAACCCTCCTTTTTCTGTCCCCAAAATACTGAGGTTACTGACCTGTGTCATCATGTTCTGCTAAGGAAGATATTACTTTTAGAAATAGATTTTGAAAAGTTTGATAGAAAAGGGAGTATTCACCTTAGTCAATTTTGTGGCTAAATTGCATGTTCCAGGCATACATAAATCATGTAAGTTAAGGATATGACAGATTCAATTTGACTGGAATCTAAAATAGATGGTAGAAGTTGAACATAACAATGGTTAGATCAAGAAAGAAAATGAAACCAAAACTCAGATGAACTAAAAGCTTGTAAGAGTAGAAGACAGATTCCTCTTTCCTCATAGAAGCTTGTGTTTTATGATTTTTTTCCTATAATAAAAACAATGCATATGTCATACGGAGTAGTAGTACTCATGAGACAATATGAAAAACCAAAAGAAAATAGTTGCTTAAATGTTATAGTGGCTCTGTTGTTCTCTGGTTCATATTTTACACAAACGTAGTTTAAGTCAAGTGTCCTGGCACATGCCTGTGATTTCAACACTGGAGAAGGGCTAAGGAAGCTAAGGCAGGAGATTTTCTTGTGTTAAAGAAAATCCCAATCCTTGGCTACACAGCAGGTCACAAAATGTGGTGGTGGTGGTGGTGGTGGTGGTGGTGGTGGTGGTGGTATATACACACACACACACACACACACACACACACACACACACACACACAGAGAGACAGAGATTGATTTAGAGTGAGTCATCTCATTTCTCATTCTCATGAACTACATTATTATACATTCCCATCTAGCTGCATGTATTGAAACCCCAGTCCCTACATGACAATGTTTCATTTGAAGATGAGATTTGAGTAAGCTAATTAATTTAGATGTGGATGTGAGAGTGGGTCCATATGAAGGGATTAATGCTTAATACTTAAATAAGAGGTACCAATCTCTCTCTCCCTCTCCCCCACCCCCCATATATAAAGAAGGGATCATGTAACAGCCTATATTGGTAAGGCAAAACATTTAAAGAGGGAAAAATGTGAAATAAGGAGACATGTTCATGGAAAAAGATGGTCTATTGCCTTTTCTGAGGATGTAGTCCAGTACCCGTAAAGACTGTTTGGTTTGGGACTTTGTTTCCTTTATATGACATTTGGATTGGGGTTGGCTTGTCTTTTATTGTTGTAGTTTTTCCTGGACCTACTAAAGCTCTGCAATATCCCTTTTGAGCCACTGAGCCACCACCACAATCTTGAGATTTTCTTTTAACAATAATAATTAGGACATAATACATGTAGAATTACTTGATAAGGCACTAAGTTAAAGATTTTTGTTGTTGTTATTTCAGTTTGTTTCTAATTAATTCCTAAACCGACAGTGTCCCTAGAACAAACTTGTACTTTAATGTTAAAAAATTAAAATGGCCTTGAGGTACACAGTGTAAAAACATGACAGTTATAGCCACATGGGGTATGAATATACAAACTGTCTCTGAGAAATGTTTATCTGTTTGGAAACCTAAACTTGAAATTTTGCAAGAAAATTTGCAGTGGAATATGTAACCAGCTGGGTATTCTGAAACACATAGAGCCATCATACATCATTAATAATGTGTCTAGAGAATAAATTATGTTAGCTAAGTAAGGACCTTGTCACAGTGGAAAACTGCTAAGGGGAAAAGAAGCATACTTATTCATCAACTTGGAAGGATCATCAAAGGGTTAGAGAAGCGTAATTAGAGATACTTGAAAAAAGGAATGATACAACACAATGAGTGAAATACGTATCTTATAAAATTACAACAGCTTTAAAAATTAGCATTATGAAGGATGATTTCAAACTGAACCAACCAAAGATTTACTTAATCATGTCCACATCTCCTTTGAATATTTCTTTCACCTCTGCACATATCTTGTACATTCAATCCTTGTCCATTTTCTTTCTTGTGATCTTACAGTCTCCCTTTTTCCTTTCTCCATTGTTACTTAGGTTTATTATTTTGTTTCAGGAAAACAGTCACTTTTATTTTAGAAGAAAACAATATTCATACTTGATGAACAACCTACAAGAGATTAAACTTTTTAAAAATCATTTCATCTGTTAATAACCAAAAATGTGATATCAAGATGTGTCAGTCAACTTGCCTTATTACATAGGAAAGGCTCAACCTATATGAAGGACTGCTGTGGATATCGCTCTGTGTAAATAAAGTTCTGATTGGCCAGTGGCCAGGCAGGAAGTATAGGCAGGACAAGAGAGAAGAGAATTCTGGGAGGTGGAAGGCTGGGTGAAAAGAGACACTGCCAGCCGCCACCATGAGAAGCAACATGTAAAGACAATGGTAAGCCACAAGCCATGTGGCAAAGTATAGATAAGCAGAAATGGGTTAATTTAAGATAGAAAAAGTAGATAACAAGAAGCCTGCCACAGCCGTACAGTTTGTAAACAATGTAAGTTTCTATGTGCTTTCTTGGTTGGGTCTGAGCGACTTTTGGACTGGCGGGTAAGAGAGATTTGTCCTGACTGGGCCAGGCAGGAAAACGCTAACTACAAATGGCGCCCAACGTGGGGCAAGAATTTCCACCTAAAACCTGAGAAAAAAGATTCTAAAACAGAGCTAAAAAGAACTTCCTAGTTGTCTCTCTCAAGTTAGCGGCAGCCTGCTGGTTTGAGCTACTGTGGCAGGTTTCTGGCGTGTGCATCTGACCTACAGTGTGGCGGGAATGAGGAATCTATAGGCGACACTTTACTCTGCTGCGTGGTGGATTTAGCCTTTGCTAGTTAAAAAAAAAAAAAAGATTTCTGGGCTATGCGCTGCTTTAATAGAACTGCTTCTGATAGTTGATGGTACACATGGCTCCAGACACAGAGCTGGTGGTAAACTGAACCACCACCATGTTGGGAAGCTGAGATGGGCGGAGCCAGCAGCCACAGATGCATTTCAATCTTACAAAGATGGATATTACACAGAGAATCTGGTTTGTCTTGTCTTTGGGACTTTTAACTACAAAAAAAGATTTGATCGTAGAAGCTGTTGAGTTAAATAAATATGTAAATTTTAAAGGTAACTTGACTTCAAAATTTGTATATAAAGATATGTTGCTTTGGAAGAGTCTCTGCTTTTGTTTCCACAGAAAGCCAGAGGCTGTGGATTTGTTCCAGATTAAGATACATCAGGTTTGATCAGCCAAGACCACCTGAAAGGTCTCTGATGACACCATGGCCCAGATGATCCAACATCCAGAATGGTTTCAAGGCAACTGGCTCAGAGGTTTGCCCTAATGGACTACTCCATAATCCTAAAATTTTCTTTAGGTTTCCATAAGATACAGCGCCCCCCTCCAGCAGGAAGTAATAAGAGAAACTACACCCACATTCCCAAAATTATCAAGCTGGCTTTGGAGATGGAATTGGCTCACTTCTTCTCTAAACCCAGACATATTGCTAAAAGAAAAGGTTAAGAGATTCTTGTGTCCCAAATCAGAAGAGCCCTCTGGTGTGGGACAGAGAAAAATCAATATTTTTCTTTAAAGCAGGTTGGTTATAAATGTGATCTCTTTCTAAAGAAAAAGAGGGGATATGATATAGATATAATAAGATGAAAGGGTAGATTAAGGAACTTACTTCTAAAGAACAACTTGTTTAAAATGTTTTACCTTGGTATAGATTTTAGTCTTTCAATAAAAACTTAAAGTTAATTTTGTTATACTGTGTGTATATTTCTACTCTTGTTTAAGATATTATGTTTGTACAGCTCATTTAAAATTGTAATGGACAATTAAAAATAGATTAATAACTGGTCATCTTTGATAATCATACTCATAGCCATGTTAGTTAAGTCTTCTAGGTATACACAGAGATAGATCAGATAGACAGGTAATCTTCAAATACTTCAAAGACCTTCAGAATATGGCATTTAAAATATTTTTAAAATTTAGACTTTCTGGACAGTGAGACATGTCTGCTCCTGGCAGCACCAATTTACTTCAGAGAGGAGGATGGGCACTGAAGATACTTCATATAGAGTTTATCTTCACCTTGGCAAAAGTAGCCATGTGGGCAAGAAACTGTTCTTGCCTGGACTGCTTGATTGACTGGACATACAGGACTCATAAAAAGGTGACCACTAAACTTTGCTTGACAAAATGGTCCTTCAGGTTCCTGCTTCACAGAGGAAACTGCCAGACATTCTACAGGACACTAAGAAAAGTGACCGAGAGACTCTAGCCCTGTGGGCTGAAGACAAATGCCCCAACTTTACAAAGGAACATTAGGTGACTGTCCAGACTGCCAGCTGTCTCTGTCTACCCTGCAAGACTCCTGAATGTTGCATGCATCCTTCTCCTGGTTCTCAGGTAATATTATATCCTTCTGAGGTCTTTGATGTGGTTGAAGATTAGATAGTTATAATTTCCTCAGTTATGATAAAAGACAAGTTAGATATAAAAACCTTAGACTCACAAATATAAGATAGATAGGATATCTTCTTTAATATTGTAACTGTAATTCTTGTTTGAGATGATTGTTTTGTTATATATAATTGTACTATGTAAAAGTTAAAACCTTCCTTAAAAAAAAAAAGAAAAGGAGAAGTGCTGTGGATATCGCTCTGTGTAAATAAAGTTCTGATTGGCCAGTGGCCAGGCAGGAAGTATAGGCAGGACAAGAGAGAAGAGAATTCTGGGAGGTGGAAGGCTGGGTGAAAAGAGACACCGCCAGCCGCCACCATGAGAAGCAACATGTAAAGACAATGGTAAGCCACAAGCCATGTGGCAAAGTATAGATAAGCAGAAATGGGTTAATTTAAGATAGAAAAAGTAGATAACAAGAAGCCTGCCACAGCCGTACAGTTTGTAAACAATGTAAGTTTCTATGTGCTTTCTTGGTTGGGTCTGAGCAACTTTGGATCGGCGGGTAAGAGAGATTTGTCTTGACTGGGCCAGGCAGGAAAACTCTAACTACAATGGACCCTCATATACATAAAACATATTCAACTAATGTATGCATTTATATTTCATGAAGATCAGGTTAATCATATAATAAAAATTAATAAAATGGTATGTATTTCACTTGTTGATATATTTTCAAGTAGTAGATATAAGAAAGAGCTTCTTAATTCAAGTTCTAAAATATAGAGATAAGACACAGGTATCAACACAGAAAAATGAGTAACTCTTCTCTGGTAAAAATATTCATTTAAAAAAATCTAAAAATCATCCAGTATTCCTTAAACAAAATCCAAAGATTTAAATTTTTTACTTGTCAACTTGGTACTTGGGAGGCATTTCTGCTTGTAGAAATGGAACCCATCTCTGGAGACACAGGGTCATGACTGAGTCTTTGTAGGCAATTACCACTCCAAAGAAAAGAAAAAAAAAAAAACCCAGAAAACTCTGACTCATGCCTATGGCTTCTCTTCAAATTCATCCACCAGTTACATCTAAAAAGATAAGGCTGTTGAGAAATACTAAGCTGTGTGAACTTTGATTGACATAGTTTGTGCATAAAATAATTGAAAATATGAAAGCTAAGAATGAATAGATAATGATACTAAAAGTACTATTCATAACAGCCAAAAGATAGCAATACCTCAAAAGTCCATCAGCAAATAAATGACCAAGAGCTTGAGCTCAGTGTTGGGGACAATAAATGACTGCTTCACCAGCATGGGGATTCCCAAAACCTGATTAAAAAAAAAATAGTGGTTGAAGAGCATTATGGATGCACTAAATGCAATAGACTTGCATTCTTTGAGATGATTAATTATACACTCTACACATTTACATCATTTTAAGAAAGGCAGGAGAACTTTGTGATGCAGGGAATGTCCAGACACGGCAGACAGGGTGAAGTCAGAGGAAAAATCATTGAAGTATATATCTAGAATGAGTATGTTGGTGGTCTGAAAAAATAGTAATAACATCAGGAAATATGAGCTAGAGTAAAACATAAATGCAGTTTTATACATGCTGAGAATGATACTAAGGATACTACAGTCAACAGAAAGAAGATAAAGGTATTTGAAAAAGCTTAAACATTGGTGTGTGACAGATTAAATTGAAAATTAAGTTAGGAGAGAAACTGCTTTATATATAGTATTCATTTTCTATCGTTTAGTTATTTCTATCCTCTAAGATGTTTCTAAAGTGACATCACCGAGTCTATAATAATATGTGTGTATCTCTTCCTGTGTGTACATGTCCTTGTATTTGGGTACACGTGTGGGTATCATGCATTTTTTATGGAGGAAAGCACATAACTTTTCATGTTGTTACTCAGATACCATCCATTGACTTTGTTCACATGGATTTTGGGGACTGAGCGCAGGTCCTCATTCCTCCATAGAAAGCATTTTATTGAGTGAGACCAGACCTTCTACAATAATTTTTTTCATAATAACTGCTATTACTTTATTGCATTATTTTCCCAGAGATGTCTATTTCTAGTTATTTCAGATGAACTAATGACAGACTGAATAAATTATTTCGTCTGGATACTTAATCTCAGTTTTCAACTTAAGAAGATCTACAAACACCTAGGAGATGGTTCTTGGAGACGTCTGTGGAAGCTTATCTTAATTATATAAAATGAGGGGAATGATCCATCCACCCACTATGGGTGGGACTGCTCTCTGGGATGGAACTCTGGACTATATAAGAGAAAACAAGCTGAGCACATTCATTGCTTTCTGTTTCTTAACTGTAAACTCAATGGGATCCATGACCTCAAACTCCTGGTGCTGTGACTTCCACATTGTGGTTGACTATAACCTCAAACCAGGAGCCAAAACAAACCTTTCCCCTTAAGTTGTTTTTGTTAGGATATTTTATCACAGCAACGGGAAAAGTAAACAAGGCACACTGAAGACCACCTGGTGAGCCAATGAGTTTATTATAGTTACATATATGAGCATGGTGAGGAACTACTTATAGGTACATGAGTGAGTCAATGGTAGTGATGCCATCACTGCAAAGTCAGTATCCAGTAAAGATACTGACTCATCAGAGCTGTATTACTAGAGTTCCTGCACAACTTAAAATCAGTTGAATCATTAAAAACTTTTTCTCCCCAGCAGTTGTTTACTACTTGTGTATCCTGGGGGAGAAGCCTGGTGAGTCATGTACGGTTGTTGAGCTTCCTGAGTATGGGGAGTTTCTCTTATTTCATGAGCCTGAGAGGAACTGTTTCATCCAGAAGAAACAGCTACAAAAATATTGGCATAAAAGAATGAGAAGTTTGATAGAAGCATCTATAAAACAGCATCTGAGCAACACAGATATAAAACAATAGTGTTATCATATCTGTGATGTTATTAGGTATAAACCAGTAAAACACACGCCCATTTTACGAAGCCATGGCTCTAAGTCTGCATTTGTTCTGTACTGATGATTTTTAGGTGGATTTCCAGGCTGTGCTTCCTTTGAACTGTTTCATAACTAAGGAGGCAGTATGAGAAATTTGAGGGTCAAAGCGGTTGTTCACCACAGGTCATGCAGATGGTAAATGGCAGCTTCGCATCTTCACATCCTCAAATCCATAGTACATGTTCCTCATTCTGGTTCACATGTGCCTTACAAGCCTGTCCTATGTAATGTAATCTAAGTTATTCCATTACTCTTATCTAGTTTTAAGTCCTGAGTTACTAAATATTCAAGGATACATTTTTATATATTTAAAGTATTTTATTAACTCTGATAATTTCACATGGGGAATTTTGATCATCTTCACCACAATATCTCCCCTTAAATCGTTCTAAATCTTCCTCAACCTCCCTCCAGTGTTATGTAATCTTTTCTTTTAATGTAATAACCCATAAGCTTTTATTTGTGCTACCTGTATATCTCTGGGTGTGGGAGCATCTCTGGGTATGTCCATCTCTCAGGAATCATACACTTACAGAAAAGTTTGTGGCTCTCCCTTCCCCATAAACTATCAATCATCCATAATTCCTTAATTATGGGTGGGGCTCATGAACCACTATTGTATTAGTTATTTTTCATTGCTGTGACCAAAAATTGACTTACGGAAGAAAGTCTATTACACTTCCAGAGGGACAGGCAGCTTTCATGGAGGGAAAGCATGGCAGAAAGTGGCAGCACAGCAGCCAGAGTAGGAGTCTGAAAGCTTACATCTTCAACTTCGAGCATGAAGCAGAGTGGAACAGGAAGTGGGGAGGGCCTATAGACACTCAAAGCCTGGCATCAATAATACACTTCCTCCAGCAAGGTTCTAGCTCCCAACCTGTCCACCACACCCCTTAACACCGTCATCAACTGAGGATCAAGTGTTCAAACACTGAGCCTATGGAGGACTTCACATTCAAACCACTACCTCTTCCCACACCATACTAGAACGTTGACTGGCTTGATGCTGTGTAGGCAACCACAACTTCTGTGAGTTAGTGAGTGCAGTGGTCCTGTCAAGTCCAGAATATACTGTCTTGATCTTGTCCTTACCAAGCTCTAGCTCATACAATCTTTCTGTCCTTCTTTCTTGATGGTCTCTGAGCCTTTAAGACTGAATATAATACAGATGTTCTATCTGTTCTTTGGCACTCTAGAGACACCTGTTCTCTACACTTTGACCAGTTGTGAGTTCCTATGTTAACTACCATCTGTTACACCATTAGGCATCTATGATAAAGTCTGCACTAGACTATCAATACAGAGATATGAATTTGGAGGACATTTTGATACTATGTCCATTTATCAGAAATAACAGTAGTAGGTTCATACCTGGGACCTTTGAGCTCCCCAACCATGGGTTTTTGGCCAGATTTCCAGTGTCAAACATCCCTCCTAGGGAATAGGCCTTAAGTCCAACCAGAAGGCAGTTTGTTATACTCACAGTAATCATGCCAATATTGCACCCATTGGCACATCTTGCCAAGACAGTCATTACTGAAGCCTACAGAATTCAAAACTTTATAGGACTGTTGATGACCTGTCCCCCACCACCACCACACTGAATAGCACCTTTTAGTTTTACGAAAATTAGCCAAAAGAGAAGAAACTTCTTGGTCAGAATCAACTTGATTTTCCCCATGTTTTGTGACTGATGTGTGTGGTATCTTCAGCAACAGGATCTTAGAGAAGTATATAAAAGGAAGAAGCATTTTGAAATTAATTAAAGAATAGCTCTGAAGATCAATCAAGAGGAAGAAGTTTATTTGAAGAATATTTAATAAAATAGAGTTTGGTGTTATGAAATTTTAATGTAAGTATTACTAAATGTCTAATTTGTTGGGTAGTCTAGAGGGACATGACCAAGGACACTATAGACATAGCTATGACAAAACTTTGAAAATAAAATTTCATATTACACTGTTGCAATACAATGGGAAGATGTGCCATTGGAAGTCATTTTAGTGAGGTGTCAAGGACATGTTGAATAATAGCAATGAGTTTTGTAAACTCAGTGTCACACCTTACTGTTTGGATTTCTATGTCACAGTGACCTCTTCTGACAAAGCATTTCTTCTTTCTGGCTCATTTCTTCAAATACTTAATGACCAGATATGTGTTTAATATTTGCCCAGGTCTAGCATTGTCTATTAATAAATTTTGTGTTGTTTTCCAGAACAGAGGAATAACAGAACTTCAAAATATCAAGTATGAACACCAGTGTTATCTATTTTTGTCAAAATCCCTGAAGAATATTAAGGGGTCATCTTCAAAGGTCACATGGTTCAGTCCTCTAATTGTCCATCTCTATGAATTCATTTTCCAATAATTAAACCATGCCCTATATATACTTTCCCTTTAGTGTGATTTAATCAAGGTTAATCTAAATATACAGCAATATCTTAGGCAGTGGGCCTCCTTTGTCTTGAGATCATCCCTACTTCTAATGACTTTCTTAATGACTTTCCTTCTTAATGACTTTCTTTAGTATATAATGAAGGGCTGTCAAAGCTCATTTCCTTTGGTGATTCATTAGCTTGTTCACAATATTTAGTGTAGTAAATGCACTGAGCAGCTTGTACAGTGGCTACCCTGCATCTAAGTTTAAGAAACTTTCTCAGCCAGGTGGTGGTAGCACCCACATCCCAGAACTCAGAAGGTACAGCCAGAAGAATTTCTATGAGTTTTGAGGGCAGCCTGGTCTACAGAGTGAGATCTAGGACAGGCACCAAAACTACATAGAGAAACCCTGTCTCAGAAAAAACAACAACAACAACAACAAACAAACCCCCCCCCCCCCAAAGAAACTTTCTCCTTAGGCCTCAGTAATGTTAATACATACCCTTTAAATTTCCAAAGGCTATGTTTTTGGGAAATCTTGTTCTATGGAATGCTCCCATATCATTGATATGGTGGCACAGATGTTTGTCATCCTAAGGAGTTACACAAAATAGCTCCCCTTGGATTGTGTGTGTGTGTGTGTGTGTGTGTGTGTGTGTGTGTGATAAAATGAAAATGTATCCATCAAAACTACAGTTATGAAGTAGCAACAAGAATAATTTTATGGTTGGGGCTCACCACAACATGAGGAACTGTCTTAAAGGGTTCACAACATTAGGAAGGTTGCCTTCTGTGTCTTATATACACAAGCTTGATTCTGAGAATGATGTGTCCTTTACAGTGATCCTGAAGCTATTGTTGGACTCCCCAGAGATAGCACTCAGGACTCTGGTATTCTCTGTCCAGTCATGAGGTTCCTAAGCAACACTCTTCCCCAATGGAAGGATACATTCATTGCTCCTCTATCTCAAAAGCTATCTGGGTGCTAAAGAACTAGCACATCTGTTGCCTTCTCTCCATCTCTGCTCCACTAGTCTGGATTACCATATGCCTTCCTACCATATGCGGTCTGCTAGCCCCTGAGCCACTCCTCAAATAGTAGCCACAGTGTTTTTATTTTTTCCTTAAACATGTCTTACCATAAGGTAAGTCTCTCCAGTGACACCACAGCACTTACACCAGAGTTTCTTTCTGGTTTAGGAAGTAAAAGGATGAGTTGGTGATCGAGCTAAAGACAGAAGCCCATGCTCCCATTTTAGACTTTAAACCCAAGGTTGGACTATAAAAATACATGTATGTGGCGGTCAGAAGCCAATTTTGAATGTCTTGCTCTATTGATTTCCATCTTATTTTTAAGACAGAGTCTCTTATTAAACATAGAATTTGTTGTTTCAGCTTGACTCACTGGAGAGTGAACTCCTGGGATCTGCCTCTTTTCACCCTCCTGGTGCTAGGATTACAGATCTACGCTCCCATATGTGTATGTATGAAATGGATATCTGAACTTAGGTTTTCATGCTATCATGACCAGCATCTTACTCACTGAGCCATCTCCCCAGCCCCATCCCAGGAGACCCTAATGCATATGCTAAAAGTGAAATGTTAATGTATGGGATAAATTTCTTCTCCTCCACATGCCATCCAAGGTAAATTTATAAGAAGGAACATGTTGTTCCTGAGTACCTCTCTAATCTCATCTCCTGTGAGCACCTCTGTGCCATGGCAGGAGGGATGACAGATCATAGCTTCATTAATTCTCACATATTGTCTCATCTTTTTTCTTTATTGAAGAGCTGCTACATCATGCAGAGCTGTTTGTACACTGGTAAAGTCTAAGGCTCCTCATTCATGTTGTAACCAGAGCGATGAATGCCTTATCTATGTTCATAGTGATGACTGAAGTTATCCTTTTCCTCTCTGACTTAGTTGCTGCTTACAGTTAAAGATAAAGCTTAGCCATCATGATTTCCCCGAGATCCCCTTTAAAAAACCCATCTTTATTTTCTAGCAGATGAAAACAGTTGGAAGGCAGAATTTTGTTGATTCCTTTATTTTCAGTGTTTAGCATGAGTTAGATTCAAGGGGATGCTCAACTCCAGTGTGTAGAATTAGCAAAATTTGATGACTTGTTCAAAATTCATTTATTCAACCACACATGTATGGACATATACATGTATTATCCATTTGAAACTCCATGTCCTGCATGTTTACATAAAATCAGCAATTTAAAAGCTACTTAAAATTATATACTTTAATTTGTTTCTGCTTTTTTAGGTTGATTTAAGAGCAAGAAAAAAAATAGGATATAAATGATCTGAAATAAAGGGTCTCATAGAAGATAATCCAGTTCTGATTCAGTCCAGTAGTTAATAGGTACCACTATGTCTGAGTGTCCCCGCCGCTGTTCATCAGTGGGTGGCTTTTAGTTGTTATATACTATTCATTTATGTGTAATCCCGTGAAGCCATGGCCTCCAAAGCACTTCTTCATTTTGTCTCAAATAATTGTCAAAGGATACAGGCAGTCTCTGTCATACAAAGTGACTTTCCTTTAGCTTCCCATTTCTTCCCAATGCACTTTGCTCCTGAGCCGAGGAGGGCAGTTTGCATGGTGATAAACAATGTGACTAGCAATCCTCAGAGTGTTTGCATGTTTAACCTGTAGCTCCTAATAAATCCAGAAGATGGCCAAGAGTGTGGGAACCAAGGAAACTACAACAAGAAACTAAGGTTGGTCATGTGGTTGGGTGGGAATAACGTGCCTTTTTCATATAAATTTACTGTTTTTTTTCTTTTTACATGGCAAGCTCATCTTGCATAGGAATACTTAGCAGAACCACTGGCTGGACTTTGGAAATACGTCAGCCCTGGTGGTTGCAACTGCTCCCTGAAGAAGGAAGGTCCCACTGTGCGGCCACTAGGAGCAGAGGAAGTGGGGAAGGCTCAGACTCCAGGTACCTCACTTCTCTACTCATCTTGTTTTCAAGTTATGGCAATTTAGTGCTTCTGCAAATTCACCTGCCAAACAATTCTAGGAATCAGAGATCTGTCAGCAAGCCAGCAGCACAGAATTCTTCCTTCTGGGCTCAAGAGCATGCCTCTCAGCACAGACAAGGTTTGCAGAGTGACGAGAGCCCAGTGAGGGCTGGAGGAGCGGAGTGTGGTGATAAAAAGGAAATAGGCCTTAATGGTGGACTCCAGTGTCATTGTGAAGTCAATCACCACCTGCTGCAGATAATTTACTCCCTTCTTCGTGACCACGGGAAGTTCCTGGAATCCGTGTGCAACAAGGACACAACCCACCACTGAGTGAGTAAGCCCATCAGGAATTCAGCTGTAGAAGAGAACAGGCCAGGCCTGCACAGAGGTTTCAGCCCAGTGCGTTTCCATTCCTCTTTCTCTCTAAGGGCTACAGCAGGGGAAAGATTCATTTTCAGGTGTGAAAACGTTTTCTCACTCCATTACGTGGTGAAAAGCTACCGGCTCTTCGTTTCTTTCATTTTCTGTCCCTCTAAACTTAACTCTAGATCAACCTGTAGAACAGGCAAGAGAGCTCATTGGTGTAGTGTGGTAATCGTGACTTTGTTTTCAGATATTATGGGCTCATTTTGAGTTTTTTGCTGTTTTACTCCTGTAACAGAATGAATTTTCCATAATGGATATTTCAGTTCCTCCTTAAGCAGAATGTTAGAGAATAAAATGAAACATGGGAAATTATGTTTCCCTGCTCTGTCTCACCTTTCGCCCCGCCACTTGGTCTTAATGTTCGAATCTAAGGACTACAGAGGAACAAAACTGCAGGAAGAATGGCCATATATAATTTCAATGATATCAACATGCCCGCTACTATTAGATCTGTTAGAAGAGATGTATGTATGTGAATACATACACAGAACGTATCCATATTATGTTATAAGTCTAAAAGATAAATACAGAGAGCATATCATATATGTTATACAAAATAAGGTCTCTAGAATACCGGAAACAATATTACAAATATACTGAGTATTATATATTATTTAATTCTCATAGCCACCCAATGATATATAAAAACTGTTTTTAATATATTTTAACATTCCTCATTTTCTGATGCATGAACCTAGGACTTCAAGATGGTTGTTCTTGCCCATGGTAGACTAGAAAATATCCCAGAAAAAAAAAAAAAGAAACCATTCCCCCAAAGTCTGCCTTCTAAGCCTATACTTTAAAACTAAGCTAGATCATGCCAACATTTTGACAATTAGTGGGGGAAATGAACCTAGACTTCTATATAGCAAGGTCTTTACCCAAAGAGTATCACAAGTTTTGAGCAGACATTACTAAATTTATTGTAGCTCACTGTTTGCCTGTGAGGAATTTTCCATCCTGAACACAAACTCTTTTGTAAAATTCATGAGGCATAAACCATATACATTCATCACTTGACAATTTCCTTCAAGAATATATTTTCCCCCAATTAAACTGCAATCTATGGCATAATGAAAATGGCAGAGAAGCATCTGTGGGCCTCTTTGCATGAACTGACCTTTGGGTTCATCTCTCCATTTGTCTTGCAGGACTATTTGACATACTATTAGAAAGCATCTGTAGAGACCTAGAAATTGGATATGAAAGACTGTGAACAGCTTGATTGCAAAGTTCTAGATGGAACTGATGCCCATGGGTCACTCCAGAAGCCTTTCCATCTACATTTAAAGGCCTTGGCTGTGATGCAGGAGTGTAACTTTGGTTCCTATCAGTGCGGTTTAGAATTTATTGAACACTTCTTTACTGTCTGGCTGGAAAGGATGTTCCAGAGTCAGTTTATGTACTTTCTGTGCCTGATGTTTTTTTTTTGTTTGTTTGTTTTGTTTTGTTTTTTGTTTTTTTACTTTGTCATTTAGATACTTAGATGTGGGGTGTTAGGTATGGTCTATCTTTCCAATAATTAAAACTCCTGTGGTGGTGCACACCTTTGATCCCAGCACTCAGGAGGCAGAGGCGGGTGGATCTCTGTGAGTTCCAGACCAACCTATACCAGAGAGAGTTCCAGGACAGCCAGGATAGTTACACAGAGAAAGCCTGCATTGGAAAACTAAAACCAAACCAAACCAAACCAAACAAACAAACAAAAAAGCCTCCTGTAACTCATTTGGTTTACATTGCAGATTTTTTCTCCAATTATAAAATGGACCATTGTCTGATAAGGTCTGAGTTTCCTGGAGAAGGCTGGTGGTCTTCATTTGTACAGTAGAAATTTGGCTACATTTATGTTTGGTTAGGATTTGCTGTTGAAATAAGTAACCCAGATTAGAACACACTGTGCTCATGTTCTCACAGATCATGGAAAATACAAAGTCAGATGTTACTAAATTTTGTGTTCTATCTGTTTACCATCATAGGACGTTGCCATCTTACATGTAAGGGATCCACCACTTGTATCTGAAGCTACCTTCCGATCCTTAAGTCTCCATTCTCATTAGGATCTTTAGTCATCTTGTCTTGGCCCTGGCAATTAATTTCATTGAAACTACATGAGGTAGATACACATAGACATTGTAGTATTACCTAAGCAATGGGTTATGTTTGTCTGAAAGCTTTGTAGTTACTTGAAAAACAGAAGTGTGAAGAAGGCGCTACCTACATTATAAAATCTCAAACAGCTATTGATGTCAATCTCTGCTTTAGAGAATTCTTGGCTTTAAAAAGTTCAGGGTAATCACTTAGAATATGTTTTCTCTTTCCACTTCAGTCACATTGATATACATCATACAAGTACTGCTTCCAAAGTGGTTGGAATGCATTTTCCATCAAACCTATAAGCTATTTTGTAACATGCTTTGCAGGTTTTTATTGCCAGTGTGCCCCTGAGTTCCTTGCATCTTCTGTTTACACAGCAGGAACCCATGTCATCTCAGAGCCTTTCAAACTCAAACCTTGAAGGTAATGTAAATGGAATGAAGAGAGGTTATAGCCTGTATCTAATCAGACTTATGGGAGTCTAGTCACAGTTCTGACGCATGACACTTAGTACCCAGAGAAAACTGATAACTTCTGATGTAGTTTCTTTTATTCTCTAGCCCTATAAGCACTGACCAAATACAAACATAAGAAACTTGAAATGAAACAGACGCAATAGATTTTTCATGGCTCTAACATTTAGAGACGACTTTCTGTGTATTCAACTCACTTTAAACAAATGAACTTGACCCTTTACTAGATGAGACATATATAGAGAAACTCTTTGAGTACTTTTCCAAATGTAGTCTCATACATCATTCATGGAGTTTCTTGTTTCAGGTGATAGATAGCCTTAATCAAAATTTTTGCACAAACTCCACTAACTCTACAATGATGTAAAAAATAGTTAGGGGATCTCAGAGGTCAGAACTGATTATAGGGAACCCTCTGGTGATTCTCTGAGGCAGGACCCATACAAAAAGTTAAGGTTCCACCTGTTTCTCATACTGGGTTGCCTTGCCCAGCCTTAATATAAGAGGAGGAGCTTAGTCCTACTTCAACTTGATATGTCATGATTTGTTGACACTCATGGGAGAACTGCTGCTTTCTAAACAGAAACAAAGGAGGAGTGGATGGGGGCAGTTCACAGAGGTTGTGTGGGGGGGATGGGATAAGGCAGGAACCTGAAGGCAGGAACTGATGCAGAGACCAAGGGGTACTGCTTACTGGTTTGCTCCACTTGCTTTCTTATAGAACCCAGGACTACCAGTCCAAGGATGACACCACCCACAAGAGGCTGTGCCCTTCTCAACTGATCACTACTTAAGAAAATGCCCTACAGGCTTGCCTATAGCCTGATCTTATGGAAGCATTTTCTCAATTGAAAATTCATTGGCTCTGATGACTCTAGCTTATGTCAAGTTGACATAAAGCTAGCTAACACAAAAAGCTTCCAAATTGGACTCCCAAAATCAGAATTGGAAAGTAAGTCCCACATAGTAAAGTTGAAGAGCTGAGTGGATCTTACTGATGTCTCACAAAGAAGGACATGCCACACAGCTATAAACCAATCTTCAAGAGTGTTTAAAGGTTTATTTATTTATTATGTATACAGAAGAGGGTGCCAGATCTCAATACAGATGGCTGTGAGCCACCATGTGTTTGCTGGAAATTGAACTCAGGACCTCTGGAAGAGCAGTCAGTGCTCTTAACCTCTGAGCCATCTCTCAAGCCCTACAAGAATGTTTAATGACCAAAGATGATCAACTCTATTATATCTTTATATGTTGAACACTATTATATTCAAATGAAATTTGATTTAAGGTTTTAAAAAATGCCAGCTGGAGTCCTGGGTTCTCCCTTTCCTATTCTTGACACTAGCTCTGTATGGGTGCCCCATAAGCAATTGTTGGGCAAATAAAGTATTTACAAAGTTTTAGAATTTTCTGATTGCATTCTTTCTTGTATCCCTCAGAAGAATCTGAACATGGTGCTGTATCCATCTTGCTCATCATTTTACCCTACCTGTAGTGCTCAGCAAAGTGATTTTTCAATTTGTGATGTATTTGTTGAATGAAGAAGTGAAGTGTGGGTTAGAGAGAGAGCTCCAGGGTTAAGAGCACTTACTACTTTTGCAGAAGACTGGAGTCAATTCCCACCATCTACATCAATCAGGTGGCTCACAACTGTAGCTGAAGTTTTCTCTGGTCTTGCTTGGCTCCCATGGCTCTGTGGCCACTTGGACCCAAGTAAACACACAGAGGCTTATATTAATTATAACTACTTGGCCACTAGCTCAGGCTAACTATTGACTAGCTCTTACACTTAAATTAACCCATAATTCTTATTTATGTTTAGCTAAGTGGTTTGGTACCTCTTCCATGTTCTGCCTTCACATCTTGCTTCCTCTGTCTCTGCCTGGCAATTCCTGACTCAGCCTTTCTCTTCCTAGAATTCTCCTCTCTGCTTATCCCACCTGTACTATACTTCCTGCCTGTCTACTGGCCAATCATAATTTTATTATCAACCAAATTAGAGCAACACACATTCACAGCATACAGAAAGACATCCCCAGCTCCTGTAACTGCAGTTTCAGGGGATCTTACACCATCTTCTGCCCTCTGCAGTCCCCTTTGTATGTCACTCTATTACAGTGCTGAGAATTAAGATATGATTGTCTTTGGAGCCATTATTCTACAGGCATTGCAACTTTAAGTTACAATTATATTTGCGACAGATTTCTAATGGACATCATTACAGGGTATAGACTCTAGCCTAATAAAGAAGACACAAGTAACAACAGAGGCAGGAATCTTCATTTTCTGCTACAAAATACAACTTACATCTAAATGCCTTCTCTAGAACAGTGTGTGGAACTTGAAGCCAATGAGACACTGCAGAGTTCGAAAGGGTGAGCATGAAGTACTCCAATGTATAACTACCATAGACCAATTCTGTATCCCAGCAGCACTCGTCAAGGTAACTAAAGCAGTAGTTCTCAACCTTAGCTGTACCTGAAGACAACAAGAAAGGCTTTTATCAATCAATGGCCATCATCCATGCAATTAAAACCCAGTGGTTAGTAGCCAGATCATAGTCTTAGAATGGTTTCAAATCAGTGTACTACATAGCTGACAATGAGAATCACCGTTCCATAAGCAAAGTCCTAGTTCAGACCTTTTTCTAGATTAGATGAGATTTGGCCACATGTTTGCAAACTTTTACTGAAATCAATGGAACCAATAGAGTTAATAACCTACAGAGGTTTTAAAACAGCCTCTGCCATTTCTACTTTCTCAAATTCTTCCTAAGAGGCCTACTTTCTTTAAATGTTTTGTTCCTGTATCTATCTTATTTATTTATTTGTCTATTTATTTGTTTATTTATTTATTGTCTTTTCATGTGTTAAATTAAGTTATACTAGTTTCCTTAAAGTTTTTTGCTAGCAATTTTCCTAGTTTTTTTTCATGAACCTCTCCAATAATTTCTTTAGTTACTGCCTCTCTAAAGAACTTTCCAGAAAAATGAAAAGTCCAGTGATTATTTTCCCCCTCATGACATCCACTAAATTCATCTTTTTCCTTGTTTTAATGCCATGAGCACAAATATGGTGAACCTGTAAGACCTTTCTCTATCCTCCATCCTAATATTCCTTTTGCAAAGTATGGGACCAAGCCTGATTTTTGCAGAGTCTAGATTCTTGACTCCCGCCCAAGGCTTACAGGACTCAGACTCTCTGGTGCTGAGCCTGGAACTGTCACAGTAGCTCTCTCTAATAGTTTCTCTTAAACCCTAATCCTAAACTGTCTCTCTCTGAGCTGCCTCATGTGTTGTTACTGCTGGAATCCAGGAGCGGACTCTGTTTCTGGAGATTCACATCATTGAAATGTTAGCTGAAAGACTCTTTTGCTCTCTACTGGTTTCTATTTTTTTCAATGCAAATTTATCAAGCCCTGTGGATAACTTTATTTGTCAACTTTCCTAGCTGTGGGTGTCCAGATTAGATACTGTGTATGAATGTACCATTGGAATTGTTTCCCCATAAAATCAGTGTTTGAATTGTGCTCTCAATAAAGGGCGTTACCGCCCTCAATTTTGTGGAGACATCATCTAATCTGTTGAACAAATGTTGGAAGAGGGAAGAATTGACCCATTTCTCCATGTTGTTGTCTTTATCTGCAATATTGCTTGAGCTGAAAACTGTATTTCATCATCTTCAACCTCAAACTGGGATTTATTTCAACATATTTCCTAACTCTCAAGCCCAACATCTTGGCAAATTTTGCTCCTGCAAAATTTTCTTCTTTTCTACCTTGCAAATACCATAGATTGGGGTTTCTCAGGCTCTATTACTCCATGACCCAATTCCTCATAATCAATCTACGGCTCCACATCTCTTTTTATCTGCTGTCTGTTGCATACTATCTTTCTGTGTATATATGCATATATAGACAGATATTCATATACAGTACACAGATATACTTAAAGATGCAGAGTTATAAATATGTATTGGACTAGTTCTGCTTTTCTAAAGAACCCTAACTAACACAAGCCTTGAAGTATATTTCATACAGGAAGTTTACACAGGTAAGACAGATTTGCATTGCATGGTACATTGACCAAAACTGAACAGGCTCAAATGCTAAGACACATAAAGTGAAACTGGAAAACCTTGAGATTTAGATAGTAAAATGTTAGGATGAGCCTTGTACAGGGGGCAGCAACAGCAATGTGATTAGCTGAGCTTGGGTAGGATCAGCAGAACCCCAGAAGAAATGTTACATTACAGCAAACAAAATGAGAAGCAGCTGAAGAAAATCTCTTTCTGCAAAGCCATGTCAAAAATTAATTAAACCATTCAAAACAATAAAGCACCAAAAATACACAGCTAAAAATATAGACGTTCTAAAGGATAAAAATAAAAACAAATACAGTCTTAACAAATAAAATAGTGTGATTATTAAGGATTTTGTGGTTTTTCAAATGTTTTAATTGTTATGAGGATATTTTTTAAATTATCTAAACATGCTTTGTGGTCTGCGTTAAAAATAAATACAATCTGCAGCCAAACTCTTTTTTTTTTTTTTTTTAGTTAAGAAATTTTTTATTCGTTTTACATACTAACCACAGATCCCCCTCTCTTCCCTCCTCCCACCTCCCAGCCTTACCCTTCCCAAACCACCCCCTATTCCCTTCTGTGATACAATAAGGCCTCCCATGGGGAGACAGCAGAGCCTGGCACATTCAGCTGAGGCAGGTCCAAGTCCCTTCCCCTACATCAAGGCCATGCAAGGTGTCCCACCATAGGTAGTGGGTTCCAAAAAGCCAACTCATGCACCTTAAGCAGATTGGGCTATACAACTGTCTCGCTTATGCAGAGGCAGCCAAACTCTTAAGTGAAGTACATACATATTAAACAAAAAATAGAATCATGGAAAAGATGAAGCCTACTTATGGAAACTAATCAATGATGGCTTCTGGCTCACTGAAAGTCAGTTGTTTTTAAGGGTCACACTCTTGGTAGGCAAACCACAATCTAGTGGATAGCTCCACAGTCAGGAGCATATTGATAGCACAAATTGTAGTCAAGGGGTGAGTAAAAAAATAAGCACAGACACAGAGTGGAGAGAGAGGTGAGAGCAGATCTGGGAGGCATTGCAGGAGCAATAAGTGGTGAATATGGGGGAAGTACATGGAATGAAATTCTGAAAGAATTACTAAATATATTTTTAGAAAGAGAGAAATGCTATTCCCTATCCCCACAAAAGAGAAATATTGAAATTTCGGAGAAAAATGCATTAGGGCCCAAGCACAAAGCTCTTCTTTGATTCTAGATACAGACACTGTATACATGTGCATAACTGAATTTGAATCCCAGGAATCATGGATATTAGGCAAGTACTATATCCCTGAGCTATAACTGTGTGTTAAGTGTATTTTTAATGGACCTTTGAATAGTAGTTCAGATAAACTACTTACTTTATTTTATTTTTTGAAAATGGTGAATGTCGGCACGCTGGACATGTCACCTGGAAGAAACACATAATTTGATTAAACAACCTCAACCTGGAAATCTCAAGAAATTGCCATAATCATAATCATAAATGAATAAAATAAAAAATAAAATAAAATTTACATGTGAATGTCACATAGGACAGAAAATCTTCTCAACTCCTAACAACTATGGATATTTTCAACTTCAAAGGTTATTCATTGCTCAGAGAGCCTTATCTGAACACAATTATTAAAACAAACAATGAATTGCTAATGAAAGTGCCATCAACAATTGCTAGATACAGATAATGAATTATTAATAGGAGCCAAATATCTTTCAAAAGAGAGAAAGACTAACTGTTGGGGATTGAGTTGCTGCATGAATAGATATGATTGTTTTGAAATGTTATTAGCTCAGAGGCAGCATTGAAAAGTCTATCCTACAAATATGAGTATAATTCCAAACTAGAATAAAAACAAAGCAAGTTCAGACAGTAGATTTACAAATAGATAATGCATAATAGGACTGAAAGTGAATCTGCTTTGCAGATGGATTTGAAAAATACAACAGAGGCTGAGGGGATAGCTCAGCTAGTAAAGTGCTCCCTAGTAAGCAAGAAGACCCAAGTTGCACCTCCAGCACTTGAAGAAGGAGGAGGATGAGGAGGAGAAAGAGGGGGGAAGAGGAGAGGAAGAAGAAGAAACTGTTTAGCAGCAGTTGTCAGGTGTAGTAGCACACACCTTTAATCAGGAGGCAGAGGCAGGTGAATCTCTGTGAGTTTGAGGTCAGCCTTCTATACACAGTGAATTGCAGGACACTCAGAACTACATAGGGAGGCCTTGTCTGGGGGCATGGGGGAGTAAGAAAATAAAAGGAAAAAAAGCCAGGCATGGTGGGTAGAAAACTATAACCCAGTGTTAGAGCTAGGCAGTGAGAGGCAGGAGGATCATCCCTGAGGTTTGCACCCAGCCAGTGGAGCCAATTTATAAGTTCCTCATTCAGTTAGTGAGAGATCCTGACTCAAAAACAAAGCAGAGAGAGAGAGAGAGAGAGAGAGAGAGAGAGAGAGAGAGAGAGATCAGTCAAGGAAGATACCAAACATCAATCAATCTCTGGTCTCCACAAACATGCACATAAACCCTTACACAAATATGTATACAAGTACATACATGCACAAAAACACAGGACACATAATAAACTCTCTCCAAACTCCCATTTAAGTTAGTTACAGCCTATCCTTATATGTATTAAGGAGCAATTCTTTGCATTTAAATACATAAGAGATCTTCAGAATTATCAGAAACTAAAAGCTCAGTAGTCGAGCAATTGCCTAGCATATGTGAACCTCTTGTTTCAGTCCATCAACATTGAAGAAGCAAATGAATAAAACCAAAATATAAAAAAAAAATCACCTGAAAAATACACAACAAATTAACACTAGACCTCTTCCTGGGGAAAGAATCCCATGGAGTATGTTTTAAGCACATCTCTGTCACCAATTTTTCTCTCTGCTGCCTGGGCATTTGAAGTTAAACTTTCATGACTTCTATTTCCTCTTATATGTGACAGAAATATTAGTCTGGGGAGAAATGCATTCATTGCATGTTTGTGTGTAATATTGACATCAAACTCCAAGCTTAAAACAATGCACTTTTATCATCACACCTTTGAGGGCTGGATGGTGAGAGTCAGAAAATAATTAGATGTGTTAGTCTAAAGAGTGTCTTGAAATGAGGCCTTTTGAAGGTTTACCTGGTCTGCAGGGGTTTTACCAAGTTCATTTGTGTAGTTAAGTTCTTCATTCCTTATCAGGTATGGGCTGGTTGTTTATTTCTCTGAGCATCCTGATAGGCGGTCTTCCAGATAGGAATTAGTGAGTGGAGGAATGGTGTGTGTGTGTGTGTGTGTGTGTGTGTGTGTGTGTGTGTGTGTGTTACAGGCAGTGAAATCACAGATCACTTACCTTACTGTAGCTTAATCTGACATCTGATGTACTGTAAAATGCTCCTGTCCTATCATTTTGTTAATTTGAAACAAGGTTGATACAGTGCCAAGAGGACAACACTTTGGTGTGAATAACAGTAGTGGGATTATTGGAAGGTGATTTCCACAGACATCAATTGAAAGTTAGTGCTCTTCCCTAGGCGTCACACCTATTTGTATTGTTCCTTGAAATCAGGAGTTGTCACATGGTCTTGTGATTTTTGTTGAACCCAGGTGACACACAACTCATGATAATATCCAACTTTTCTTTTTACTTTCTTCCATGTCTACACAACCTCACTTTAGAATGTATACCAAAATGAACTACAAAATTATCAGGGTACAAAATTTTTTATTTGAGAGACTGTTAGGAATTGCAGTTTCGATGTGAGATAAAAGAACTGAATCTGTTTCCCCAATGAAGGCAGGAGAAGTGGGAACTTAACAGTTTATGAAGGAACAGGGGCTACGTGACTAGATGTTAAATAATTAAAAAGAAAGAATGTATAAACACAACAAAAATGTCCATAAAACAAGAGCCAGATAACCTCTTGAGATGCATCGTGATCCATAGCCATGCTGGAAGGTCCAGTTTAGGTCAGTCAGGTCCAGATGTGTACTGTCAAAGGGCGGAGGTGACTGAAGAAGATCTCTCATTTCACACAGCAGCTGGACTCTTGCTTTGTCCCCTTTCCTCAGTCTCCTCCCAGCTCACAGGCTCTTTCATGATCGCAGTCATAACTTTTCATTTATTTTCACAAAGACAAAAAACAGTCTGTGGTTCCATGCATATTAGATGAAAATAGGACACCATGCAACACAAGGGGACAATAGAAGGGTAATTCCGATTTTTATTTTTTCAAAGAATGCAAAGTTATATGAAATACATTTTTTCAAGTGACCTTCCTCATTTAAAAAGACCATCTATCTTGACCGTATCTGGTTTTCAATAGTCAGATCTCAACAACTTGAGAAGTTATTATTGAGGCTAAAGCTCTATGCATGGAGCTTTTGAGGACGGTGCTATCTTACAATCTGCAAACTCTTGAGATCCAGGGCTACTGAAAACTCTCACTGAATGTTACTGTCACAGTGTTTGAAACTACTTTAAATGACTTAAAAGTGAAACGTTTTCATAGATGAAAATTTGCAACTACTCAAGTATTGGTGATGTTCTTTCTAACTACTGAAATATCAGACTTCCAGTGTCTTGTGGTATGGGTACATCACTCCTTCAATTCCTACTTTCTACTGTTGAGAAGAATTATTATAGATAGAAGTACATCTTTTTCTAAGTACACTGAAGTAAATTACAGCAAAGAGCAGTCACATAACACCTTACAATAAAAAATAATCCTGTAGCAAGAACAAAGTTCAACACTTCTACCTAAAAGTAAGGTGAGCATTGACTGGAAAGTTGACTCACTTCTTTTCCAGAGAAATCAGGTTGGGATCCCAGAACTTACAGGCCAGTATGCAATCATCTGTAACTCCAGTTCCAGGATATCTATTTCCATCTTATGGTCTCTGTGGGCAACAGACACATACATCATGCACATACATACATAGGTAAGACACTAACACTCACAAAATATATCTTTAAAAGAAGTAGATGAGATTTTATTTTATTGTTTTTTAAGCAGAGCTGCATGCAGTTTATTAAAAATAGAAAGTCACTAAGGGAAAGAACAAGACACATCCAAGAACATGGGTATGTGTTCTCAAAAAGAGTCTTACTTAAATGACTAATTGGTAGCCATAGGAAAGGGAAATAGATTAGACAATTATGGATGAACAAGAGTGGGGACTGGAAAGGGAGGATCATATGGGGGGGGGAAGAAAAGTGGGGTGAAGGAGGGCATATGGGGAGGGATAGTTAAAACTAAGTGATGTTTGAGAGATCAAATGTAACTGAAACTTTTTCTGTACCCACCCGGCTCCCACATCCTCACAGTCCCACAGCCACTCAGACCCAAATGAACACAGAGGCTTATATTAATTATGAACTGTATGGCCTATTGGCTTAGGCTTCTTGCTAGCTAGATCTTATATCTTAAATTAACCCATTTATATAAATCTATACTTTGCCACATGGCTGGTGGCTTACCTATATCTTTAGATCTTGCTTCTTGTGGTGGCGGCTGGCAGTGTCCTCTCTGTTCTGCCTTTCTCCTTCCTCCTCTCTAGTTAGAATGTCCTGCGCCTAACCCTATTCTGCCTCACCATTGGCCAAACAGCTTTATTTATCAACCAATCAGAGCAACATATTTCACAGCATATAAAAAGACATTCCCCCATCAATCAAATGGAAGCCTAAAAGAGTAGAAGCTTCACATACAAATATATATGATGGGGATCAAATGAGATCAAATGATGAGGGAGACAGAGCCTTAAGTGGACATGTCTCATTACTAAATCACAAAACCAGGAATAGTTTATGTCTAATTTAGTTGAAAACCAAATCACTCCCATGGGAATCTCAAACAACTCAGGATATTGCCAAAACTATTGGTAGCTCTCCACAAACCTATAGTAAAGCCCCACTGCTGAAGACAACACCTACAATTCATTGAACAGTCAAGCGAGTGCTTACCTGGAGCCTTCACCCCAACTGTTTAGTATTCATGGTACTTAAAGACACTTTGCACATTACCAAAAAACAAAAGTAAACACCAATCCAGCTACAAACTCTTAGATCTACACTGGTGACCTGCCTGCAACAGGTGTGCTACTGTAACAGTGGCATAAAGCTTATGGGAATAACCAACCAATATCTTGGATTGAAGGTCCACACTGCTTGAGTGGTCAAGAACCTGGAACTAGATATCCCAAGGGTCCAGGGAAAAAAACAATTACTACTGATCTGCTGAAGGAATGTAGCCATAAAATGACTTCTAATGACATTCAGCTGTACTCATAGATCAGTGCCTTGCTCAGCCATCATCAGAGAAGTTTCTTCCTGTAGCACATGAGAATAAATACAGAGATCAACACTCAGACAATGTGCAGATAGTGGAAGACCTTGAAACCACCTATCCCAAATGTGATATCTTCATCAAATCCCTCCCCTCAGGGATCAGGGAACTCTGCAGAAGAGGAGTTGGAAAGAGTATAAATGCCAGAGAGGATGGAGGACAAAAAGGAATCAAGACCTTCAAAAAACATCATGACTGATGCACATATGAACTCACAGAGACTGGGCAGCATACAGAGCCTTCACAGGTCTGTACCAGATGGGGTTCCAGAACTGAGAGAAGTGGACACAAGCCCCTCCCCTAACCCAGAAACAATCTCTAATTGATAACCACTTGCAAAAGAAAAATTAGTTTTGTCCAGTGAAGTGTCACTGGGGATACAAACCACTCTTAAGGTCAGGCCCCATGTACAGCAGTTGATGGCCAACACAAATGAACTCTATGTTATCCTCAGAGGTGTTTGGCTTTCTTTTCAGTTCACTCCATTTCAGTTTACTTCATTTCCTTCCTTCCTTCCTTCCTTCCTTCCTTCCTTCCTTCCTTCCTTCCCTCCCTCCCTCCCTTCCCCCCTCCCTCCCTCCCTCCCTCCCTCCCTTCTTTCTTTCTTTCTTTCTTTCTTTCTTTCTTTCTTTCTTTCTTTCTTTCTTTCTTTCTTTCTTTCTTTTCTTTAGGTCCTTTATGTATATATTATGGTTTCTGGTTTGTTTTTATGGGATTCCCTTGTGTACAAATGTATGTATCACTGAGTCTATATGTGTTTCTTTTTCTTTGGCTCTTTTTCTTCTGTTGTTTGTTTTGTCCTATTCTGACTTGTTTGTTTTTGTCTTTTATTATTTTATTATTATTCTTTAGATGCCTATTGGTTTCCTAAGGAGAGACTATGGATCTGGGTAGGAAGGAATTCAGAGGAACTGGTGTTAGAGGAGGGGGAAACTATTATCAGACTATATTGTATGAAAAAAATCTATTTCAATAAAATAAAAATAGAAAAAGTGGTAGAGTGTCAACCCCCACATTTAATAGCAACCTCTGAGATGCACCTTCAGAACCAAAATGATATATATGGCTACTGATCTTCACTTAAGTAAGTCTACTGTTTGATAATTATATTTTAAACAAAAGAAGTTCCTTCACATAACAAATTTACACTAAACAGGGAATAAACTCCCCCATTATCTTAAATCAACCACAGCCAACAAACACTGGTGGAGCTAATATGAAACTATGGCTGTGTCAGTGGTAAGGCTCTGTTACTGAAGGAGGATATTTGCTTATCAGGAAAATGACTCCACATCATAAAAACACTTTCACTCCACAATCCAGGAAGTGGATGCTTGGAGCCAGTTGTTCTAGCCTTTGTGGTCCCCATGACCCTGAAGCCGTTCCAAATACCCTTTCTTTTTTTTATAGCAGGTCATTGGCTTTCTTAATTTATATGACTCAATAACTACTCTTTGCTGTTCTTCTATTCCACATGAACTCTAAAAACCTTTCCATTTAATCCTTAGCCCAAGTTTTCCCTTGGTACATTTTAAAACCACATTATAGTATATTTTTTTTTGTTCCTTCTCAGATCATCCTGATCTTAAAATGAGCTGAGGTTAATCCTCCATGTTATTGATCAGCAAAACAAAAAAACAAAAAAACAAAACAAAAAAAAAACCAAAAAAACCCTCCAAAGAATACATTTTCACAGCCTAAAATATTCCTTCTGTTATATGTCTTCCAATTTTAACATTGTGCAATAATGCTCCAATCTCCTTTCATATTACCCAAAATCTTCGGTTCATTTTGTTTGCCAGCTTTCCAAAATTGCAACAAATATCTGGGGCGGAGGAGAAGTTTATTTTGACTCTCATTTTTCAGGGGTTTCATTCTGTGATCACTTGGCCAAATTCTTACTTTTAGTCCTATTGGTTCATGGGAGGGAACTACTGTTCACTCTGCCTTCCAGTAAGCACACGGAGAGGAAGGAGAGAGATGGTGTGGGGGGAAGCAAGCCTGAAGTGATATGTACCCTTCAAGGATATATCTTCAATGACCTACTTCCTCCAACTGTACCAACCCCTGAAGAACCACCATAACCCAGCACACAGTAGGTGGGGACCAGGCTTTTAGAATTGGAGTCTCTGAAGGACATTTAAGATCCGAATGGTAACATTAATTCTCAGGGATACCAAGGTATGTGTTATTATGGGATCAATTATTTTTTGTCAAAACTAACATTATGTATCAATGACTATGTAAGTACCTGTACTGGGCCAAATATGGCATGTATTGTTTTACTTCTATCTTACTACACATTGGAAGATCAGTAGTGCTGTCATCTCTTGTTCCAGATGGATGAAACAAAGTGCAGGAAAACTGTCATCTGCCCCAGATTTCCCAGACAAGAGACACATCTTAGGTTGTAACCTCCTGCCCACATATTTGCACCAGTGTATCACATAATTCAGAAGAAAGCAGGATCCAGATTGAGTCTTCTATAAGTGGAATTAAAAAACCTGGAGTAGATGTGTACTATCTCCAGCACATGACAACATGAGTGTTCACCGTGGCTGAGCTTTAAAGACCACAGAGAAAAGTAACTGCTTTCAGGGGCAGATGTTATTGCTTGCTTGTTTGTTGTTATTTTAGTCACAAAGACACTTAATATGCTGGACTTCCTACCTCCACTCTAAAACATCATTTGTTACCTTTTTCATGCCCATGAGTTCTACCACTCATGCATACAAACCTAAGAATGGACGAAATATTTTTAGATTTTAGATTAATATATGTGCAATTTTGAGAAATAAAAACACTCCAGCACTTCTTTTGTATAAAATATAAGTATACTTTTATCTGTATATTTGCTGTATCCTTTTCATATAATTGCTTTTTGAGACAGCATTTTCCTATGTTTTCTAGACTGGTCTGGATCTTCTGAGCTCAAATAATCCTTATATTTCAGCCTCCTGAGTAACAGCTGGGACCCTGTATATGTTACTGTACCTGTGTCCTATAATCTTATACTAAAAATGACAATGATAAGGCATCATTATGTGTAAAACTAGCCACTGTATTTACAATTCCTTTAAAAATGTCAGATACATAGTAAGTGTTAAGTTTCATTTTTAAAGAATTACTGCATAGCTAGAATCTATCAAAAAATATGTCTTTGCCTCTCTTTGATATCAGCCTCTTCAGGGCTTACAAAACTAAGCCAGTGGTCATAACAACCTTCAAGGGAAGATGTGCTTGGCAATCTTGAAGATGAATAAAGTGGATATGATTTCCAGAAGACATTACCACCCTTTTGTCTCAGCTTCATTGGCAAACAATGTTGGAGCGATAAAGAAACCAAGGTATGCTGGGTTTAAACAGTCCTTCTAAATTACAGAACTGAACAATCTGGATGAAAACAAGACTTCAGTATCCCAATCTTTTCATAACAACAATATGATGTGTAATGACATAGTGGAATATTAGCCACTACCAAAGGAAGCATACACAAATAAATTGTGAATATTTATAGTCATACTGTGAAAGAACTAGAGCAAAGAGAACACAGGGAAAGGAGAGGAGAGATGCACATACACCCATGTGCACACACCCATGTGCACACAACCACATGCACACACACATATGTATATATAACTATTTTAGAAAGCATGTACCAGCCCAATCAAACCTCATTAGTGAATAACTGATGATAAATATAATCAAAATATGTTTGAGGTTCCAGAGAAAGCACATGACCACATAAAACTAACCATCTGTGTCAGAACCTCAGATTAGATCCTTCTATAATTAATTAAAATGTCTCAAGTGTCACAGCATCATCCAGAATGTGTGTAGAGTGAGAGAAACCAAACAGAGACTCTTGGAAGACAAAGATCTAAAACTTGTTTTCTAAAAGCACATCGTCTATAGAATCCCTCTGTTTTCCCTGAACAGGACCTATGTTAATCTGTTTTCTGATGGTGAAATTTCACTGACTCTATCAGACTGGGCCGTTTATAAGGAAGACAGGCAAAGCCTGGCATAATTTAGGTCTGGAAGTCTGAGGAACCTCCACTTTCACCTGTCTCTGAGGACCATCCTGCTGTATCACTTCCTGGTAGAACAGAGCAACAGTAGACACACCAAAGAGGGCTTGCTTTCAAGACAAAGCCATTGCTGAGAGAAATATTAACCTGTCAGGTTATGAAATTATGAATGAAGCAGTCTATTCCTGAGGAGGACCAAGTCCTCATGACCCAACTACTTTTTAACAATTTCACTTGCTCCTACCTTCTGGTACCTCACAATAAAGATTGAATTCCTATTTTAAGTTTTGGTGAGGAACATTTGAACTAAAGAAAAGCCATGCTATCCTTTACTTTTCATGAATTTTTATAAGCAAGAACTTGGAGCCAGAGTCCTCTATACTGTGACTTCCTCTGACTGGTAAAGCCACTTACATGAAGCCCTTGACTCTCACTGAGACACAAATGCCACAAAGACCCTAGAAGCACATGTCCATTCCTTTGCTCTTCAGCCAAGGAAAGAAACAAATATTTTCTTTTTTAACTTTTGTTTTAAATTTTTTAAAATTTGTCTCTCTGTAGTTTTGGTGCCTGTCCTGGATCTCACACTGTAGACCAGGCTGTCCTCAAACTCACAGAGATCCGCCTGGCTCTATCTCTAGAGCGCTGGGATTAAAGGTGTGCACCACCTGCAGCTCACTCTTTCTTTTTAACACTGCTTTCTTTCTTTCTTTCTTTCTTTCTTTCTTTCTTTCTTTCTTTCTTTCTTTCTTTCTTTCTTTCTTTCTCGCCTTTTCTCTTTCTAGTTACTTATTCCATGCTATGTGCTGAGCCACAGCCTTGAGATTCAGATTACCTACCAATAAGAAACATGATAGGGGTTAGACTGTGAAGTATGTGCTAGACCCAGGAACTTAACAATATAGAAAAGGAGACGGACTCAGAGAAGACTGTACGTTTTCTTGCCATAATGGTGTGTAGTGGTATTTGCTTTACTGTCTCCCTCAACACGCCTCTCTAAACCAGGACCACAGATGGATAGTTTTGTCGATATTTGTACGTAGGCAGTGCTATTATAGTCGTTCTCTTACTCAACTCACAGCATCGCTTACAGACCCCAGCTCTCTTTCCTGCTTCTGTATACCTCACCATCACTAGGACTCAAACGTAGCCTGGTTTTGTTTTTGACCCCTCTGTCTTCGCTCCAAATTTTTCTTATGCATTCTTAAATATATATTTTGTTGTTTTCTCAATTTTAGTTTATCTAAATTAGAAATCAGCATGTTTATGTGTAGCATTTGTCCATGATCTCCCTCTGTTTATTGTGGATATTAGCACAAAGTCCTCTGAAGTCACTGATTCTGAACACATTAGTTTAGGAACACTGCAACAAAGGATATGATGAGTCCCCCAGAACCCACAGCACACATTTACCAAATTCATCTAACCATTTCCAGGTTTACTACTGGCAAATTCATTTTCAGCTCATAAAAAACACACATAATTTGAATTCATTTTATGCGCTTTTGCTTCCAAGGATTTTTGTGTGTTTGTGCCAGCATATTAGCAAACTGTATTCACCATTAAAACTATCCACTGTTTTCTTTATCTTTTCCCCAAAGAGCCAATTCCCTTAGGGGCTTAGCCACAAATATACAAGTTTCATTTCCTAAAACGTAGGGCCAACATCTAGCGGTCATTTTCCTAAACCTGTTTTATCCTTTCCAGGGTGCTTAGGCTTTCAAGGTTTTCAAAAGAAGTAATGTATGTGGAAAGCCTACAGTTTCTCTTTTCTAATTTGAAAAGAGATGTCAATCAATCAGTAAATAAATTTGAAGTCACTTTTCAAGTGACAAATCACAGTGGACCGATAAATACATGGAAAGTGTTCAACATCTTCAACCATGAGGGTACTACAAATAAAAACTACATTGAAGCTTTACCTGACTACAATCAAGAAAAAAAAATATAACAGCCTATTGTCGGTAGGTGGGAAAGGTATTTTTATATACTATTGAAGGAAACAAAATACAAATTAGTACAGCCATGATGGAAATCAGAATAGAAGTTTTTTTTAAGAACAGTAAACACTAAAAATAGAACTATAGGATTATATATATATATGATGAGTCAGTCCCTTGGAATAAAAGTTCCAGGATATAATCACCAGAAAAAAATTTAAACAATTGTAGGTCTGACTATTCAGGCTCACTACTCTTTTATCTTTTGCAATTTTTCATACTAAATGTGGTGGAGAATTTGCTAAAGAATTGAAATCTCAAAGATTAAGAAATTACAGAACTTCATCCATTTTATAAAATATTCACAGCTATGATTTATTTATCTCATATGTGCTCATAGCTGGAAGCTGCTCTTTAACTTTAGACCTGACAGTAAATTTCACCACATGCCAATCTTTCTCTAAGTACATTCAAATTGAAGTACACACATAATTAGAGAAGAAATTACATAAGCCAGTTCTCATACAATTGTTCAAATGATTAATTTGCATTCTAAGATTCTCCAGGAGGGGTGAAAACTACTTTAGTAGTCTCCTCTGAGTTCCTGCTATACTTGCTTGAAGTGCCTGAATTTTATTAGATAAACTAAGGACAGGCTAATTTAGTATAGGACTTCTCACAGGCCTTTACACAATATTTCCAATGACAGAAAATAATTAGTTAATCTTTGGTAAGTAAATAAAACAATTTCTCCAAATTCACCACTGCACCATACAGGAATAAAGGCAATATATTTACTCTCCAAATCAGAGTTCTTTTTACTGTAAGGGAACTATGTTTTGGGGTCAATTTTCTTAATAGATATTCATTAATCTAGGTTGTTTCTGGGTGCTGTACACATAGCATACGTTATAACAATAAGGCCCACTATTTTGTATGACAATTATAAAAAGGAGTACATTGAAATGAACACTGTAGTGCATTCCATGAACAATGACTGCCTTAAGTGACACAGTCTTGTATTTAATCTATGGCTAAGTCACTTACTACAGTTACTATAGGTCTATTGGTGTGAATATTCAATTACTTTCCTCATGGGAATTGTGTCTCATTTCCTTGGATTTTTATGAGAATTAAATCAGCAACCTATAAAGAATTATGCCTATTTTAAAGTCTAGCATTTTATCGGAACTAACATTAGGTTTGTTTTCCTTTCTTCTTCTTCTTTTTTTTTTTTTCTTAAAGTTTCATTGTCGAGTTGGGGGAGGGACAGAATGGGAGAGCAATGAAAGAGATAACTTGATAGAGTTATTGTGGGGTAAGGGAGAAACCTGGTGCTAGGTAAATTCCCAGAAATCTACAAGGATGACCCCAGATTAGACTACTAGAAATAGTGGAGAGGGTGCCATATATATACATGTGTGTGTGTGTGTGTGTGTGTGTGTGTGTGTGTGTGTGTGTGTATGTGTTCATTTGTGATTCTTTTATTTTATTTCTTTGCATCTTGACTTACCATATACCATACATGCAATTTATATATACCATTAAGAACAAAGGTGAACCTATGTAACTGGAAGTTTCTCCCTTCCTGCTGGCCCTGAGGTTGGGATGAATCTCTCCCTCTCACGTTTCACAGCCACTTGATTCCAAGTAAACACAAAGGCTTATATTAATTTTAACTGCTTTGCCATTTGCTCAGACTTATTGTTGACTAGCTCTTACACTTAAATTAACCCCTAATTCTTATTTAAGTTTAGCCATGTAGCTTGGTAACTTTTCTCAGTTCTGCCTTCGCATCTTGCTCCCTCTGTATCTGGCCGGTGATTCCTGACTCAGCCTTCCTCTTTCCAGAATTCTCCTCATTGCTTATCTCACATATACTATACTTTCTGCCTGGATACTGGACAATCAGCATTTTATTAAGTCAATTTACAAGAGCATTTTCCCACAGTAACCCTATAAATGTCATAGCTTAATTTTTTTGGTAAATACTGTAGTAGAATATTTTAAGATATATTACTTTTGTTCATGTTGCATTTGCTTAACTCTGTGAAGCTGTATCACTGTGCCTGTGTAAAACACCTGATGGTCTAAAAAAAGAGCTGGCCAACAGCAAGGCAGGAGAAGGATATGCAGGGCTGGCAGGCAGAGAGAATACAAAGAGGGAGAAATCCAGGGAGAGAGATCTAGAAGGAGCCAGAGAAGGGAAGGACATCGGGGGCCAGCCACCAAGTTACACAACCAGCAAGCCATGGAGTCAGAGTAAGATTTATGGAAGTAAGAGAATGGGAAAAATCCAGAAGCAAAATGTAGTTGGGATGATTTAAGGTAAGTAAAGCTGGCAAGAAAGTGAGCCAAGCTAAGACCAGACATTGATAATTAAGAATAAGCCTCAGTGTGATTTATTTGATAGCTGGGTGGAGGGCCCCCCAACAAAGGACTATTATTATATCACTGTATATAGCTTTAGGTTATACAAGACAATTAATTAACACATAGTCAAATATTTTAGCAAGATACTGAAAAAACTCTAAAATACACTTACTGATAGTAAGGAGGGAATGCAGAAGACAAGGAGACACAATAGAAAAATTGTCCCAACTTGTAGAGTTTCTTATCTTGAAAGACAAACATGTCCAATTCATGGCAAAGGCTCATGTACAGCATAACAGGTACTAAATCTTCCCAGATCCTATATTCATGATGCTGCAAGTCACACTGAAACCTCCTTCCCTAGACCGTAGTGAAAGGGGAAATATTTTAAATACTATAAAACCTGCCCAAAGTAATCACTCAGCTTAGTAAAATTTCAGTCATAATTTTAAGGGATTTAAAAAAAAACTGAATTCACTGTGGTATTAATTTATTTTATTGTCTTTCTTTTTAGCCTTTTATTACCTTTTTATTCTATGAGATTAAATTATAATTACAGAATTTCTCTATTCCCTTTTTTTTTGTATACACCATCCCCCTGCTTGTTCTCTTTTGAGTTCGTGGCCTCTTTTTCATTAATTGTTGTTACATGCATATGTGTATATATACATACATATATGTTCCTAAGGACAACCTGCTCAGTCTGTGTAATGTTGCTTGTATATATGTTTTCAGGGCTTTTTAAAGAAAGTTTTCCAGACATGTTAAGTTAATGTAAGGCAATGATAATGATGTGAAGGCTGTAAGCTAGAGGATGAACATCAGCAATGATCATGACTCAGTAGTCTGCTTTAGAAATTAAAACAATGTGGTCCTGTTTGAAGAAGAGACCAATGACTCAAAGGACTAGAATTAATTGTCCTGAAAATGATGATGCATTTATGAGCACTTAGAAAAGTACCACTGAAAGTTAGCAGGAAATGATAAAAATTAGATGATAAATGCATGCAATGAAAATTGCTTTTTTTTTATAAGGAAAAGTAAAAATAGAGATAAAGAATAGCAAGTGGGAAGGAATTTCCAGATCCTGTTCATCCACAGAAACCCAAATCTACCAATAAATAGTTAGCAAACACTCATGTGAACTCAAAACTAGCTGAAGCCCCAATAGCCTGTGGGATGACTCATCCTTAACAGGCCTGCAGGCTAGCTGGCCCAAATCAGTAATAAGATACTTTCTGAGAGCCAACCTGGATCTGCCTAAGGGCCTTAGCAACAGCAGATAAGACATGACACGGAGATGACCTGGACCAATGAGAGGCAGCCATGTCACACCAGCAGATGCATATTGATCAGACTTTGCAGGGGTGGTGGTGGAGGGTGTGTAAGGCTTGCCTCTTCCTGAATGAACTGAGCTTGTTGTTTCTACATTCTCCCAGAGTCTGTGTCATTGACTCTGCGCCTACTTGGCCCCCTCCCCCAAAGGGAACAGCAGCACAGGACCCTGTCACAGTAACCCAGTAAGATGTAAACATGAAAGAACGTCAATGGCAAAAGGAAAGGGAAGGGAATGGTAAAGGAAGTTGCTTCACTTGCACTGCCAAAGCCCTTCCTCCATGTCAGACTCAGCTCCAATAGAACAGATGTAGTTAGTACACTCTTCCATCAGGAGAGAACCAGAAGGCAGAACTTATATTGAACGCTGTGTCTTTTCAGAAGGCTGTGTGAGGGACCAGTTTATGTTTCACCTGGCATGGAATACTAATGAAAGCAGCATACTTGGATGCCACAGGGCTTCAGAGGACAGAGGTTTCTATGTTCATTGCAGTCCCAGAATAGCTGCAGTACATTAAAGTGACACAATAAAGAGCAAGATGTTGCAAGTACCTAAAAAGAAACTGAGAAACTGAAAAAAATGAAAAACCAAATGTCCAAAAACATCCTCATAAAAGGTTTGAGATATCCCCAGACTTCTCATGAGGTTAACTAGATGAAGGTACTACATGATTGTGGCCATCCTTTCACCAGAGTAGGTCAGTTTGGGCTTTGTATGAGTGAGAATTGTTGAGACCAAGACTGGAAAAAGCACAGGGACAAGTAGCCAAACTAATGGAAACACATGAACTGTGAACCAATATCTGAGGAGCCCCCAACTGGAGCAGGCCCCCTGGATAAGTGAGACAGTTGATTAGCTTGAACTGTTTGGAAGGCCCCCAGGCAGTGGGACCTGGACCTGTCCTTAGTGCATGAGCTGGCTGTTTGGAACCTGGGGCTTATGCAGGGACACTTCGCTCAGCCTAGGAGGAGGGGACTGGACCTGCCTGTACTGAATCCACCAGGTTGAGCTGAATCCTTAGGGGAGTCCTTGCCCTGGAGGAGATGGGAATTGGGGGTGGGTTGGAGGAAGGCAGCGGGGGGGAGGGTGGAGCGAGGACAGGGGAATCTGTGGCTGATATATAAAATTAAATTATAAAATTTTTAAAAAATTAAATAAATAAATATGTGAATATATGGGCCCAAATATAATCTTATTATATGACAACATAAATAAATATTAAGAATAATGTGTCTCTATTTTAAATTCCATTTATATATGTATATGTTTTAGCAAGCTTCTACAACAGTAGGTTTCTATATGGTTTTTCAAAAAATCTTTAGCATTAGTTGTCCCTCCCCATATTCCCTCCTTTACCCTAATCTCTCATCCCCATTTAATACTCATATTCTGATTTTCCCTTTATGTCTTCACAATATTGTATTATGTTTCTTCTTCCTTGGAAAATCCCCTGTTCCTCCTGGTGTGTTACTAGATGTAGAACTGTAGATGGAAGTTTTCCTTTGTCCTGTCCAGGCCCTGCTCTCAGGACAAATCTCTCCTAACTGCATCTGGCAGCCATTTGGTCCCAAATAAACATATAGAGGCTTATATTATTTTTCAAACTATATGTATGGCCTAATGGCTCAGGCTTCTCACTATCTAGCTCTTACATCTTAAATTAACCCATTTCAGTAAATCTATACCTTGCCACATGGCTTGTGGCTTACTGGTGTCTGTCCCTTTCTCCTTTTCTCTCACTGTCTGTCTTGGATTTCCCCACCTGGCTCCATCCTGCCCTGCCATAGGCCAAGGCAGCTTTATTTATCAACCAATCAAAGCAACACATATTCACAGCATACAGAAAGACGTCCCACAGCACAGAATCTTTCCCCAAAACACATTGCTATACCCATATGCATCAGAGAAGCTTCTTGTAGTAGATGAGAATTAAACACAGAGGTCTGAAACTGGACAATGTGCAGAGAATGAGGCTCCAGAACAGTCAGTCCTAAATGGGAGGCCTTCATCAAAGCCCTCCCTTCAAAGCTCAGGGATTTGTGTGAAAGAGGAAACATAAAGATTATAAGAGCCAGTGTTTGTAGATGAGTTCAAGGAAACAATGGCTCTCCAACACAACAGGACTGATATACTTACAAATTCACCAAGTTGTGATAGCATGCCTAAGACCTCCACAAGTCCAAGCTAGACAAAATCCCAGTAATGAAAAGAGAAAGAGGATATAAACTCCCACTCTTAGCCAAGAAGCTATTTGCAATTAATACTTGCCGGGAAAGGGAAAATCCATTATCTATAATGAAATATCACAGGACATATTAACCATACTCCAGGGCAGGTCCCATGCCCAGGAATAGCTGGCCAACACAAAATGAACTCCATGTTGTTTTGTTTTGTTTTGGTGTGGGTTATTTTTGTTATGTTTAAGATTTATTTTTTGTCTTATGAGATCTTGTTTGTTTTGATTTTCAATTCTTTGTCCTTTGTTTTTGTTTTTCTTGAGAGGGAGAACATAAATTGTATGGGTATCAAAGTGTGAATGATCTGAGTTGTGATGAGGAAGGAAAAAAGCATGATCCAAATATATTGTATGACAAACATTTTAAATAAAAAATCATATATTTCTGTAAAATATAGAAGTAATAAAAGATCTCTTTTAAATTTTTCATTACTTTAGTTTGTTCATTAATAATTTCAAAAAACAGTACTACAAGTGAATAAACCAGTTCCAAAACACAAATACCACTGCAGTC
The DNA here is from genome assembly GCF_903995425.1 of Onychomys torridus. NCBI lineage: Eukaryota > Metazoa > Chordata > Mammalia > Rodentia > Cricetidae > Onychomys > Onychomys torridus. The sequence continues at coordinate 49,219,434 of NC_050457.1, read as the reverse complement.
ATGGACCCACGAGGAGAGCAGTTTCCTGCACTGGACCCACACCAGACTGGTCCTATCAACAATAATCCATGGAAGGCAGAGAAGTGCAAGCCCCTTCCTCTCTCTGCTCAACTATTGGCTTGATGAATTCTTGAAGTGGGAGAATCATTGTCATTAGTTGGGTACCTTCTGCTGCAATGTCGAACTCCAACAGATATGGTTGGACTCAGTGGGCCACAAGACAAAGTGAACGGCAAAAAAATTTGAATGGGCACGAAGTGAGAATGATAGGTAGGCTTAGCAGGGAGATTAGAGAGGGTGGGTTAGAATGCCTTCTGTACATGTCTGAAATTTTCAAAGACACATTTTTAATAATTAAAAAGAAAGCTCCACTATTCATCAAGTGTATAATTACATTCATATTGGGTATTCAAGTGTTAAGAAAATAGAATGCTGCTTGCCAGACAGGGTATGAGAGGACAGGGAAGGGGGAATTTTCAGAGTTAATAGAATTAACGAGTTTCTATTTTGCAAGATAGAAAGTTTCCAGAGACCAATGAAAGGTATTTAGTTAACCCTACTATATCACGTTTCAATCATTTACATGGTAAAATTTTACTTTTGTTTGGGAATTTCTTATATGTATACAATATGTTTTCATCCAATCCAACCACCACTTCCACTCCTTCAACACCTGCCATATTCTCACAGCATCTTCCCTTTCAACTTTGATGTGCTGTTTTTACAGCCCACTGAGCCCACTTAGTCCTCTGTCTCATGACACAAGAAGCGAAATTTGCCTCATAAGTAACATGAACAAAAGTTCTTCATAATTTACGTGTCTATTTGAAAAATGCATTGGGCCTGTCATAACTTAATGAAATACATTTGTCAATATAGTCTTTGTCCCTGTCTCTGTCTTCTTCCATCCTCCCTCCCTGCATATATGCACATTTCAATATGTGCACATGTATATGTATGTACATCTACATGTATGTACACACGAGAGAGAGACAGACAGAGAGAGAGAGACAGAGAGAGAGAGAGAGAGAGAGAGAGAGGAGAGAGAGAGAACGCAAAAATGATAAAATGATAATCCAGCCACAAGAATGGATATGTGAATTTGAATACAGTGACTGTTTCTCTAGGGAAACAAGTATTTGTGTCAGAGCAGGCTTTTAGCAGAGTATTTTATTGTTCATAGGATTGGAGCACTTAGCCATCAATAATTTAGCCATTTATGCTTTCAACATTGCCTGTTGAAAAATTGATTTGACCTTTGTCCACAGACTGCTGAGTCAGACCTGTCAGTGCTTTCTCAATTTTTTGCAGTCCCCATGTAACTCCATGACCATGTAACAACTTCAGTGTCTTGAGAAAATAATTGGTAAATCAATAATTACTTCACAGCTACATGATAAAGGTTCAAATCAGGTCATAGAAAAATAACAGAAAGCTTTTGTACAGTCTGCATAGTCCTTGGTATAATTTGATTCTAAATGGCCCCAGGCCTGTTTGCACAGAGGATGCAAATTCTTCAGCACCCTTTCCTTTTAAAGATGGTGAATTGTATTTCCTTTCCTTGAGTTTTGATGGACATGTGTCTGTGTTATCTAGCAAATTATGATGAAGAAATGCCAGGAGACTTCTGAGGTTAGGTAGCCAAAGCAGGCATTAGCAGGCTGAGTAACACTGAAGATGAAGCCCTTCCCCCATAATCAGCTTTTCCCCTCATTAATATTTCAAGGGGATTAGGTTGGGATTAATCAGAGCTTTGTTTGAGATCATTAAAGGGTAGCTACTTCCTCCTGGTTAGAAGAATAGAATCTAAGACCTACCACAGGTGGTAGATCTCAAAAGTTAATAAACTACTGTGTCTTCCTTTAAGAGGTAATCCAGGTTCTGAAGAGATGGCTCAGTGGTTAAGGGTGAGTAGTATTTTTGCAGAGGGCTGAAGTTTCATTCCCAGACTTTCTCTTCTTCATTGCCTTTGAGGCCATGCTCACTTATTTCCACATATCCATATACCAATTCTCACAAATACACATAATTAAAAAACAAAATAAATCTTAAGATAATCCAACTAAGCCTACCAATCACCTGATCGAATCATCTCCCAGAATCTGACTGACCTAAGGAAGTGAGGACTAATTATCCTGTTATTGAGACAATATACAAGTACCACCCCAACCCAAAACCCCAGTCCAAGTACAAATTATTGCAGATCTTCACCATCAAGTTTGATCACTTTTATGCATTCTAATGCAAATACAATGTTTTTTTTTTCCTTTTCTGGTCTCATCTTCATTTTTTATTAGAAAATAGAAAATCAGTATATGATAGTTAAGCTAGTAAAATGATATTCTGAGGGTAACAATTTAGTTATATAGTAGAAGGATAAGGAAAAGAAACACCCACAGAGAGAGAGAGAGAGAGAGAGAGAGAGAGAGAGAACTTGGAACTATTTTTCAAGGCTAGTGAAAAATTACAAAAATTCAACTTAAAAATTCTTATATGGACACATATGTAAACAATTTAATAATTAATATTAACATAGTACATTAAAACCATAAGTGAAAAAATTCAAGATCCAACTCTACAGAGGGTATGGATATAATTATAAAACTAAATATTTAGTTTAGTAACAATTACTTCACCACACACTCTCTAGAAGTGTTAACTAGAAAATAAACAGAAAATTATAATAATTTTGAAATGACTTAATGCTTTTACATGCTTTCTGTCAAATTTTTGGCTTTTGTTAATTTATTCTTTGAGGTGCCTCAACAGAGTAACTGGTGTGTCAGTCTCATAATTTATTTTTTGACAATACTTTTAATGTTTTACTTTGTAAAATGTGTACAAAATTTTAAATACCTTGAGAATTTCATACTTGAGTACTGTATTTATATCATTGCCACCTGTTTCCCATTCTTCCTGTATCCTCCACACTCCCTATCAAATTCATAACCTCTTCTGTAATTATTAATATTGTCACACACACACACACATACACACACACACACACACACACACACACACACACACACACACACACAACCTGCTCTGTTTAGAGTCGACCATTTAGAATTTGGTAACCTATCATGGGGCTCCTTCCTAGAGAAGTCTGATTCTCCCTCTGTCATTTTAGGGTGGTTTCTTGTGAAGTATGGCTGTCAATTGGTGCTGTCATTATGCAAGTCTTGTTCAGCTGGCTATATTGTTGAAATTTTATGGGTGAAGCGTTCCTGTAAAGTTCAGAAGGCACTATCTTGCAGCAGATGGCCTGGTCCTCAAGTTCTTAGAATCAGTCTGTCCCTCTTTCATGATGTTCTCTGATCCTTAGTTCTGGAAGTCATGCTATAGATATAGCAGTTTTAATTGTAAACCCCATGATCAGTTAGTTGTTCTTTGCATTTTGACTAGTTGTGGACTTCTGCAATGATCTCCTTGCGTGGATACCCATGGAAACCCTAAGCATGCTTCCCCTGACATGCTGGACATTCTCATTCTTTCTTGGAAGACCACCCTTCCCCAGATTCAGCTGCTTGCTGATGTCCACAGCTGAATCTGCCTGCTTTCTTGTACCCTAACTCAAAAGACATAGCCATTTCTCCTCCCTTTATCCATTTTTCTCTTCCCAGTAGCTGCCAAGATTTATATCTGGCTTGCCCTGCAATTTTTCTCCCAAACTCTAATAAAATGATCTTTCAGCTTCCTTCAGAGTCTGTTTTAAAACTCTGTTGTAAATAGAACATAGAACTGTGTTCTGTAAGGTCTGGAGGTGATCTACAATAGCCATGTTGGGCTTAAAATTAACAAATTTACTAAGTCTTATCATTTCACCCAAAGATTTGGGACCAAATTCTGGGGGTATCAGTTAATACCTACTCTTAGCTGATTTGTAGCTGAATAGGGATGTTGATAAAAGGATTGGGTAGGTCCCTTCATGAGGTTCCCACTAAGGAGAATTGGGGTGCATGTTGTTGTCCTAGATAATTCAGTAACCCTCAGAAGAAGGAAATGTCTAACTATAGTGGTCAAGGATTTGCATTCCTTAGTATTATTTGGTGGTTTAGGGCCTGGAATCTGGAAGGCACAAAAAATAAACAAAGACAATAGAAACAACAACAATAACAACAAAATTTAAAACAATAAGATTCAAAGTAGGTTATGTTGTCTCAGGATTCAAACTGGGAGAGATGGACTACTGTATCAACTCACTGATAAAGAGAAAGGATGGTGTTAAAAACTGATGATGTAACCAGGCATACTTATAGTCATCCATTATCTATTTTTTCTATTTAGGAAGTGATATAAGCAAAGCAATTGTGTGGGCTATGGACAGAATAGAAGAACTAATATTTATTAATCACCTACTTTATTATTGCATGTTATATTCTCTATTTTATTTGGTTCATGATTAAATTTTTCAAGGTAAATATTACAACTTGATTTTCACTGAGTAAGGGGAGGAGTAAAAAGTGAAATCAGATTTTTATTATCTTTACGAAATAGGGTCTTTTATCAAAATATAGTAGCAAATACAAAAATATAGAAGCAAAAAGATTTAAGGCAAATTTTGTTGAGTTTCATTAAAGTATTAGTATTCTTGAATAGGAATATTCAGTTTTAATCTCTCAAGTTTGGAACTTGTGATATTCCAAAGAAAATTTCAAAGAACTGCATAAAGAGTAATTGAATCTTGAGGAGGTTGGTGTGAAGTGGGAGCAGGACAGGCTGATTTTAAGGAGTGATTTCATAAGCTAAAGACTGAAAGTCTTTATTATATAGCTAGAAAGCCAAAGAAAGTCTTCCTAGAGTAAAATTGGGAAAAAGGAATATGCCAAAATAACCTAGAGTGTTTAGAACTCTCCTGCATTTTTGAGGTTGAGTCTAAATCAGCCTGCATGCAGGACAATGAGAAACAAGCAGCTGTGGCCCAAAGCAATGATCTCTCCCTTCCCGCCCGTCCCATGACTATTGACTACATTTCTTAGGCTCCATCAGTTCCCAGTTCCCTAAGAGGTGGAGAAAGCCAGAGTCCCAGGAGCAGAAGATACGCAGCGCACGCAGCAGCAGCAGCAGCAGCAGCAGCAGCAGCAGCAGCAGGGTGTGAGGGGAGTATCTCCTACCTTCTCTGCAAGGTGCGCAATTTCTCAGTCATGACAGTCAGCCTGAAGACATTTTTCTGGCATCAACACAGGAAAAACCTAGAAATAAGAATTGGAAGTCCTCTCTTTCCAAATCCAAAATGTATTTAAGACAGATGGAAGATAAAAGGACTGAGATGTGGAAATGCTCTTGCTTTTTACTGGCCTATCCTGCTTGGCCAGTAGAAACAAAATATATTTTCTAAAACTTTCTAACTTTTAAAGCATTTTCCCCTGATTTGAGGATCTCAAGAGATATGAGATTTTAAGGGTTAATCGTTTACTTCTTATTTTCATAGCTGAGTTATCTGCTGCTCTTAAGGAGAAATACACACAGTTTCTCAGCTTATGGTATCTTCCAGCCTCATGCCTCAGCCTAGAAATTGGAAGATGCAGCGAACATGAACTTTGTGATAGATTCTCCATAGATTAACTGCATGAGGGAGTAGAAGGCAGAAAGTTACCACTAGCCATAGGGTGGGTATGCATTATTTAGACTTTAGAGAGTAATGGTTTTCCCTAAGCTTCAAGTCATGGGTGGCTGGAAGAGGAAAATGAAAATTTTAGACTCCTAGCCCTGGCTTAATAAAAATACATTCATTATTGATTTACCTTAAAGAGGAAAAATATAATATACATTAAGTCTCTTATTGACAGCACAGATATCAAAGAGAAAAATGCAGTCCTGGAGAAAGCTTTACTAATTAACAATACTGAAACAAGAAAAATGTTTCTAAATCTTTCCATGGTTTTTCCATATGCTGAATTAAGGAACCAAAAGTCTTAGGCTCTAAAAGTATCATAATTACAGATGAACTTCATCCACTCATATAATAAGTAATAAGTAATAAGCTTAATTGGCTTTTATTTTAAAATATATTCCAGTAGCTGAGTAAAAGATCAGCCCTGGGTGTCTTATTACTTTTATTTCTGATTATATGTTTTTTCATACTGAAGTTCAAGAATTTATATATATATATATATATATATATATATATATATATATATATACTCAAGTTCCCCAAGAGGAAGTATAAGGATAGGGTAGGAGCTTCCTGAACAGTTATTTATGTGCTCTTCATCCAACATCTCACAAGTTGGAACTTGCTTCCACTCAGAAAATTCCTTTGTTGTCAGAGATAAATGATGGGAGATGCTGTGGAGTGTTCGCATTTTAGGTGTGTAACTTATATAAACATGTTTGCAAAATGCAGGTGATGTGTATCTCTCCCTCCTCAAAACGGGGAATATGCAGCTCTCCCTCAATCTGAAATTTAAGCAGAGAACTAAAAGTGGCAGCATACAGTAAAAATAAATACTGAAAGTAAAGTGAATGGGTGTGCAGCTAATATTTTACTAGTTCGTTGGGAGAAATTTTGATCTCTATAAAACACTGAGTGAACATGCATGAATCATTCCAGTGATAAAAATATATAGATTACAAAAATAAAAATACTCTTCAGTCTTCCCCAAATTCTATTTCTTTTAGTAGTGGAAAACCAATTTCAGTAAATGTGTGTATATTTTTTAATTTTTTTCTGAAAAAATATTACACACACATTTATTTACATAATTTATTTAGAATCTATGTAAATTTCAATTAAAGTATGACATATACTAGATGAAGATTAGTTTATTAAGATGACTTGTATAAAGTTTTAACCTCCATTTTTCAGTTATTTTACCCCAATAAAAACAGTTCTTTTATATCTGTTTTGTTCCTAACTAATAAGCATAAGATTATTATTGAAAATCCCTAGAGACCTCCAAATAACCAGACTATTGCAAATGTACCCTCCAGAACCTGATGGTAATACCCTATTGCTAAAGATACAAAATGCTTAATCCATAGAGTGTGGAGAAATCAAGCTTGTACTCATCTGGAAGTTTCATCCCTACCAGCTAGCTTTTATAGTGCTGAAAGGTGCAATGCATGCTACCAAAGGAGAAAACGAATCATCAGTCTTACCCAGTTGTGAACCTTGTGAGTTGCAATAACAGCCAGACTGTCAGAAAAAGCACAAATGTCATGAGAATAACCAACTACTTTCTGATTGGACTCAACTCCTGCTCTGTAAGAAGAAACCCATACCATGCACTGCCATTGAGGCCAAGAATCTATGGATAGACTGGTTATTAGGCCCTAGAAGAGAATTTACCATGACTGTTCTACTAAATAGACATAGCATTTATTAAACCAACTCTTTTTTTATATTTTATAATTTAATTTATTTTTACATATCAGCCATGGATTCCCCTGTCCTTCCTCCTCCCGACCCTGCCCTCCCCCCAAACCCACCCACCCTCATTTCCATCTCTTCCAGGACAAGGACTCACCTGGGAATTCAGCTCAGCCTGGTAGTTTCAGTCCAGGCAGGTCCAGTCCCCTCCTCCCTTCACCCAGGCTGAACAAAGTGTCTCTGCATAGGCCCCAGGCTCCAAACAGCCAGCTCTTAATGACTTATTATGTTCATAGATTAATGTCTCTTTCGATCCTCATCAGAAACGCTTCTTCTTTCATTAGATGGCAATTAACACAAGGACCTACAGTTAGTCATGGTACACAAAATAAGTTGACTGAGTAGTGCTCAGCCCTGAATGAGACATTGATATCACAAGACTCAGGGATCATGGGGTAAGAATGGATGGAATGTAAGGGCCAGTGAAGGTTTACGACTACAAGGAAAGTATTTTTCAACCACAGCAGGGCAGTTGTACATATGCACTCACAGTGGTTATAATACTATGCAAAGACTTGTGCAAGCAAGCTCAAGACAGACTAATCCCAGCCAAGAGATGTAGTCATAAATCCCCACCCCTAGCTGAGGAGCTATTGACTATAGATAGCTGCTGGAAGTTTGAGAGTCAGTTTTCTTAAAGGATATTGTCCCTGGTAAGTCAACCAATTTCCTGTGAATAGCCACATCCAAGAATTTATAAGCAGCACAAATTGGATTTGATTCATATTTTTAAAAAGAGAGAACACAAAGTTGCTTGGACAGTGAAGGGAGTCTGGATCCAGGAAAAGATGGAGTTGAATATAATCAGAATATATTGTATGGAATCCTCAAAGAACTAGTTAAAAAATCAAAAGAGATTGTAATAATTCACATGTTAGAAGAGAATGTCAGGGTTCAGTCCACTGTTCTCCTCTTAGTGATGTCTAAGTATTGTAAGTGGCAGGGGAGTGCATCTTTAGTTTTTTCTTGTCTTGTTCACAACACAGCTGTCACTCACCAGTGTAATGATATAGCACCAACCAGTGTTGTTGCAGTTTTCATCATTGATCCAGTGCTAGATGAACAAAATGACTCTGATTTGTAGCCTTTGTCAATGTTTGAGACAGATTTCAATGACTAGCTTGATGACACTGAACACAGAACTGAGAACAGATGCAAACCTTCTGTTCTTATCAGTAGCTGAATAATGGCTCTAACACATCATTATCACCTGGTGCCCTTACCTAAGAGAAGACTACATACTTAGAATAATGAAAACCAAAAGAAGAACTGTGAAGGAGTGCTAGCTTAAAATTAAATACAATAAATAAAAAAGTAAAAAATAAAAATGGATATCTAAAATATTTTAAAAGTAGGGAGAAATAAAATCTTATTGGGAGTATTTTAAGCAGAATGGTTGTGTCCAAGGAATGCCTTTATATTAATCAGATTCTTGACACAGCTTATGAGTAGTTAAACTGTACACTCATTAAGAATTCCATCAAATTATAGTGAAAACATGTATATGGTAAAATTTTCCTTCTTCATGTCTTTCTTCATTGGTCAGTGTTGAGAAAAATATCTACATTCCACACACAGAAGAACAGAAACTGAGATACAGCAATTAAATAGAACATCTCTGTTAAAATTAATTTCATTTGATAAGTTTATTGATGTTCAGGGAAACTGGAAACCAAAAAGGTTAATAAAAGAGAACTCTGGAAGTTTAATGTATGGCTTTGTCAGAAGGCTTCATACACAGTAGCTTAAACAAGCATAAGCTTATCCTCCTCATTCTGTGAGTTAGAAGTCTGGATGGATTCAGTTCAGCTGGTTTCTTCATTCAAAGTGTTAAGATAAAATCCATGCTAGTCTATTACTAGAATCTTGTTGAGAGGCTCTGGCAAGAATGCATTTTCCAATCTTGGAACCAACAATCATGCGTCTCATACTTGGAATACTTTCACTCTACTGTTGTGTTTTTAAACAGATGGGTAAAGTGAGCCCACTTCTGAAAACCAGAACAAGCTCCTGTGTAAAGTCTGTTCTCTCACACCTTTATGACTTAGAATCACGAACATTTTGGTGACTCGGTACATAGTTAACAATGATAGCATCTATAGCAGAGTTTAAAATCTTTCCTATGAAGAGGTTTGAAAGCATCATTAAACAATAATGACAATAAATGATATTCATTTTATTTTTGGTTTATGAGAATTGTTCTCACTTCATGTTGTGATGTGACACTCTTGTATGAGTATATGTGTTCTTCTGTATGAAAATGTATGTGACATCCTTGTTAATATCCACATATTATTTTTCCCATTTGTGCTGAACCTAATGATATGCACTGTAATCCCAGCACTCTGGATGTGGGAGTAGGATGTCATGCTTTCAAGGTCATCCTAGATTACATAAATCATATGATGTTTAAAAACTTCACAAAATCGAATTTTTCTTATTTTATGTTTTTATAATTAGCAATGAATATTTAACCTTACAAATACCTTTTGGGACCTCTGATAATGCTTACTTCTTTGATTCTATCAATCAGCATGGTACATTTGTTATTTATATCAATAGATCGATTGTTTATTTTTCCTTTCATTCTCAGGTTGCACCTAAATCCATATAATGTGGAAGTTTCTACACATATCTCTGTATAACTTTTTACTTCATCTTTTTATTTAAATGTTCCCATTTTTGTGGTGCCATAGGACTTGAGATTCCCTTTTTTTCTATGCTATGAAATTACTTAAATGCTACATCAGTAATTTTTCTTTAAGGGATTAAAAAAATGAAAAATTAACAAAGCCTGGAAATCTTCTGCATGAGAATTTTGAAGTCATAGAAGAAACAAGATTCAAAGACTAATGGAGATCAGCTAAAGACTTGATACTTTGTGGTGGAACTAGACTCCCAGCATAGAGTCTCTGAGGGGCCATTGATAAAGGTAAAGCTCCCGTTGCAATGGAGACTTTACAATATTAGAGATATTAGTATCACAAAACATATGTGATGTAGAGCTGCATGCACAGAAAATAGGGCTTTGGATAATTTCCTTTTGTTGATTAGCATAGAATAAAAAGTGTGTCTGCTTTTTAACAAGTATACTCTCTCTGTCTTACACCTTTCTAAGTGTACATATTAGCACATCCAAAATAATATTGAACCAGGGCTTTGTTTTAGTTCAGATTACATTGTCAGATTGATTGTTTGGGTTGTGGGTCATGGGTAGGGCTGTCATGTGTCATATACTATGTAGTGTCACCCATTGCTTGTAGTAACAAGATGTGGTCACATTGTCCACCCTGTGTAAGAGAGAAAATAAATAGAAGTGGATAATGAAGGGCAGGATTTCTCTGGAGGACTTCAATCTACTGTGAAGCTACTTTCATATTACTTTTGAATCATTGTATGAGAGGATTTTCTCGGAAATCAGTTAAGCAGTATAATTTCATCTATTAAATATCCATAGAGATAAAAGCCTAAAGGAAAAAGAAACTTTTGAAAGTACTAGTCTTTTTGCCTGAGCAGAGTACTCTTGGGAACTTTTTCAAATGTTAAAGTATCTTTTTTAACATTTTATTATATTTAATTTTTCTAAGTGGATTATGTGTATGTATGATGTAGGTACATGTTCATGTGTGCACACCTGTGTATGCATGTGTGTGTAAGTCAGTGTTGGTTGTCTTCCTTTATTGGTCTCCACCTTATTTTTGAGACAAGCTCTCTCATTGAGCCTGAGCTCATCAATTCAGCTGGACTCGCTGGCCACTGACCTCTAGAATCTACCTGTCTCCACCTTCTACATTGGGAGTTATAGATGCATGCTTCAGTGCTAGGTTTCTTATTTGGGTGCTAGGCATCCGAACTTGGTTCTTCATGCTCACACATAAAACACTATTGCCTAAGCATTCTCTCCATCCATAGATGGATTATATGTATAATTCAATGTTATTATTTAAAATATTACTAAATAAACATAATTTGCTGGATGATGCATAATCATAATTATGCTAAAAACTGGATCATTAAGTATTGAACAAAATATAAAAATGTTTGTCTTTCTGTGATTATTTATTTTGACAACTGTGTTGTATAATCTTTTATTTTTAAAATACATTTAAATGGACTTTGATATAAAAGACTTTGGCTGAAAAAGTCTTGTTCATATGAATTAGTTGTAAAATCAGGATTTCACAAAGTTTTGTATGTTGATAAAAATCTGATCATGTCCCATGTTGACTCATAGTCAGCCTTAATAAAAACAACGGATAATGATTTTGAATAATCCAAATAATCTATTTTGAATGCAGATTAGCACCAAGGCTAACTAAAACATTTTCAGCGCTTAAGATAAAGTGACAATCTCCAGCCATCTGTTTAAATCTTACTAATAACTTCAGTGTAACCAAAGAAAAACATTTTTAAAGTAGATAAGTGTGAGCCCTGGAGAAAATACACAAAGTTTTCCATATGGAAAACTGTGCTGATGGAGACTGAGAGGAAGCCTAAGAAGATACAGTAATCTCACAGTTAATGATAACCAATAAGACATATAAAATTCATTGTTAAAAAATCAGAGAAATATTATGACCTCATGAGATATGTGTGAGTCAGATGCTGGAAAAGCAAATTCAGAGAGTCAGGGAGCTCTTATAATTTGAAATCTATTCATGGTTGTAAGCAAGAAAATGGAAGGCCAATGGTATTTCTCAGTGTGCTGATTACACATGCATTATCAGATTAGTTTAAATTATAAAGAACTTTCTTTTTTGTAAGGTAAAACAAGACATATTACCAAAAGCAAAAGTCCAGACTGGGATGTTAAAAAACTCAGGATGATTGGAATCACAAGTTCGATGGATGACCACTTCATACATACACAAGAACACACAATGTACATATGTGTACACACATACACACGCACACACTCACTTTCTCTCTCACACACACATGCATACACACACACACAGAGAGAAGAGAGAGAGAGAGAGAGAAAGAGAGAGAGAGAGAGAGAGAGAGAGAGGAACTGTACATTACATGAACAAAAGAATACAGTTGCCAAAATTTAATGAGTTAGTTGAATAAAGAGAATCTAATATTGTTGGGATCTTTTGCTGTTGATTGACTAGCTGCCTTGTGGTATTGGACAGAAATTAATCCTAGGGACATGTTCTTCTACACTTCCCCAAACCCAATTTTAGATGGTTCTTTTCCACACTGTTGATTAACATCAAGATAGCAGAATAAATTAACTAATAAATCCAAGAGAAAGTTAATAGTTTTGGTAAAAAAATAATAATACTTACTGGAATTGTATACCTAAACTGAAGAAAAAGAGTAAAAAGTACTAAAGTTCAGACAAATAAACAGCAAATATTTGAGAGAGATGTGGCATGTTAGCAAGGGTTTCAAAGTTTATGTAGGTTTACGTGGTTAGATTAACCATAGAGATATACAATAGTAACTGTGATAACAGTGTAGGTCAGATCATACCTACAATACTGGGTACGATTTTTAGGGTTCCAACTAAAGACAAAGACCTGTAAATCATTACCACAAAGAGGCTACACAGGTTGAAAATACCACGAGTCTAAGTTACAGTGAGAATAAAAATAATTCATCCTTTCAAGAGATGGGAGCATATATTATAGAAAACTCCTCAGGACACTACCTTAAAAGTTAGGACAAGATTTGTCTTCAGAGAGGAGTAAAAAAGAAAGTAATTAGGTATTTTAAAATTTTAGGGTGATATAAGCATCCCTTCTTTCTGAATTCTGGAGCCTATTTTGTGCAAATTGACCCTTTCTCTATTCTATTACTACCTCATTTCTGTGGCTGACAGTAACAATTTTAATATTATTAAGTTTCACCCCATTTCCAACTCTTCTATTCATCTTCTGCATAGTGGATTAACAGAGAATATTAGACTCAGATCATAGAACTCATTTATTTCTAGATATTTATATTTAGGACCCAATAGAACAACTGCAACTTACTGATTAAAGTTATGAGTAAAAACATTTTAATGTATAAAAATAATATGTTATTATAGATCCATTTTCACACAGGGCAAAACTTAGGGTCTGGTGCCTGCAGAGGTTAAATGCAAACTGAATGTTTAAGTCAGGAATAGAAATAATTGAAAATAGGACGATAGTGAGACAAACATAAAAAGCATGCAAGTTCCCAAAGGTCAAAACCTAAACCCAAGAGCAGTTTTCCACGTGAATTCTCCTAAATTTGAGTGTCTGTCTCAAAACTATACTTTTCTTTAAATATAAAGTCTGTTAGTCTAGGCAACACCACTGAATGCATTTTGCTCGTGTGTGTACATAGAATTCTTACCATGCTATGCATTTCCCAATTAGATCTCCTCTATCTCTATTTATGCTATGCAGTGACTTGATGGTGAATATTTGTTATTTTGTGTTCTGTCTTCAAATTCCTCAATCCTGTTTTTTTTTCCTATTACACATTTCCATTACATACATTGTTACAAAGGAAGAAACACATGTTTTGTTATGTGCTGACCTTAAGTATTAATACCATGTTTTCTTAGATAAGATAGTAAGACTCCAGCTGAACAAATGACACTAATTGCTGTGAGATTTTTGTTGGTGCATGGATACTGTAATTCTTAGATCAGAACTCTCATTAGTCCATTGTGAAGACTGTGCTCAAATTTAGAGTGCCACTATAATGATAAAAATTATTTCCATAGTTGTTGGAAAATGACCAAGAATGAATAATGAAATAGGAGAAATGTCCATCACATCCATGCATTATTCAAAATAATTTAGTAGCTCATTCAACTGAAAGACAGAAATTAGGAGTATTTTTTAATCACAGGACCTCTTCTTGTAGTTATTTAGAACATAAGATTACTTTTTCTTCCTATTTGATTTTTAATAATCTATTACATGAACACATATCTTCCAGACAATTTAAATGTGAAGTATACTTTTAATCCTAGCATCTTATGTTTGTTCAAATTTTATTGTCATATACAATTTTCTAAAACTTTGTTAAAATATGATTTGAAAATGTATGACTGTTTATTTTTCACAAATGAATTACATTCAGTTTAAGCACATTTGAAATATTATATAATTGTTATTTAATATCTGAAATTAGAAAATTTGAGGGTTGAGATAGAAATATGTGTATTATTTGGGTATTAGAATGAAATTATTTGGTGTAAAACTAATGAGCTAATAAATAACATGAAAAGAAAATTTAAATATGTCTTTTCATCAATTTAAACCATACATAACTTATTCAAAAATAGAAATAGAAAGGTATGAGAAGAAAACAGAATTAAAAAGGAGAAATAATTTAAGATGAGAAAAAAAATAACATAATTAAAGACAACAAAACCAAAGCATTATAAAAATTAGAATTCACTTTGCTAGGAATAAAAAAATGTCTTTTGAGATAAGCTGTACAAAGGAATTGAGGGTAATGACTTCACCTTTGCTGGCACTAATTCAAATGTCCCTGAGGAGAAACTCATCTGCATGAAAGAAAAGGAAGGCCACCATATGAGGCTGGTGCTCATACATAATATGTATCTCATGGACCAATAAGGGTATAAATATAGTTATTGTATTTAAAATAAAGGACATTAAAATATGAAATTAGTTATGTGAATAGTAGAAAACTATGAAGTCAAATGTGATAGTAATAAGATCAATGATGAGAAGAAACAAGAAGCTATTAGTAACCACAGGAGGAGAGGATCAAAGACCATGTTGTTATGAAAGTCTAGACCAAGGTCACCACATAGAAGATGGCACATTGTAGACTTGTCCCATGAGAACAAGAGGCATGGAGGAACCTGACCAGAGGGGGAGGGCTGAGAACTCCAAGAACATATTCTTAACTCCTTGCTAGGGCCTTGTGATGAAAGGTCACTGATAAGGCTGTTAACAGGAGTAGGTGTACAGACAATGAAGAGGGATAGGGATGGAGTCAGAGAAGTATTAGAGAAGACATATTAAAAAAGCCTTGTAGGTCTTGGGAGGGTTGTGATCATAATTAATAATTGAAGGGAAGACTTGGAATAATGGAAATCCTAAAAATGTTGGCATGTATTGTGGAATATTATTTTAAGATGTGTTACATTTGTTTATGTGTTGGAACATTTGTTTAATGATGCAAAGATATGTTGCATTCTTTTTTTTTTTTTTTTGAGGCAGGGTTTCTCTGTGTAGCTTTGCACCTTTTCCTGGAACTCACTTGGTAGTCCAGGCTGGCCTCAAACTCACAGAGATCTACCTGGCTCTCCCTCCCAAATGTGGGATTAAAGTCATGTGCCATCACCGCTGGGTAATGTTGCATTCTTTTATGTTGCATTTGTTTAACTCTGTGAAGCTGTGTTTATTTGCCTGTCTAAAACAACTGATTGGTCTAATAAAGAGCCAAATGCCCAATAACAAGGCAGGAGAAAGGATAAGTGGGCCTGGCAGGCAGAGAGAATAAATAGGAGGAGAAATTTGGGAAGAAGGATTGTGGAGTGAGAAAAGGAGGAGAGTGGGACTTCAGGCACAGCAAGCCATGGAGTAAGAAGTAAAGAAAGGTATATAGAATAGAAAAACTTAAAAACCCATGGGCAAAAGTAGACCAGATAATTAAAGTTAAGAAAAGCTGGCTAGAAACCAGCCAAGCTATGGCCAGGCATTTATAAGAAAAAATAAGCCTCCATGTATTTATTTGGGAGCTGGGTAACATGGTCCACTAAAGAAAAAGAGCTAAAGATGAAAAAACAAAACAAAACAACAACAAAAAACCAACTACAGACATGATGTTGTGGAACTTGGGTGCATTATTATGTACTTTTCCCAGGTAAGTTTGACTACATTTATAAGTCTCCAGGGTCTTCCCTCTTTGCAGAAGTTTGTCCATCCAGCTTTTATTTTCCTTCATGAATGTTGCAATAGTTTATCACAGTGGAAAAACAAGTTGCCATTGACATTCTATACAGACAATATACCCTGAGTACATCTGTGTCTTAGCATTTCTCAGAGAACTCAGTGCTTTCCAGTATATTGTAGCGGTCGTGAATATGGACTTTAATTCCTAGCTGTATCTGGTAATGTCATCTTCCAGCTGCATGGCCTTGGGCAGCCTGTTTAACTTCTCTGTGCCTGCTGCTTTGAAAAACAAGACTAATAAAAGCACCTACTTGAAAGAAGTATAATCATCAAATATTTTCATATATGAAACACACCTGTAAAAGCTATCAGGTCTAGAGAACATGCTTGTATGACTTATATTCTCAGCTTTGGAAAAATGCCCACAGTAACGAGGCCACCAATATTTCAGGGAAACCTTCAAGGTGATGATGAATAATCAAGTTTCTAAGTGTTTCAATCCATTGATTCTCAACATGAGAACCAGCACAAGAGAATCTCCAGAAACTTGTTAGAAGTGCCAGAATTCAGGTTCCACCTCAATCCTGTCAAATTCACTGGTGATTCAATGAGTCAGCACTTTTATAAGCTCTCCAGGAGGTTCTGGGGTACAATTATTGCCTTGAGCAATAACTTTTTATTAAGGCGGTTGGCCCTAAGGAAGGACATCTAATCTGTACTGACTTAGGTCATTACAAAGGCCTCCAGTGAACTGAAGTACACAAATGGGGGATTCCAAATGATTTACTGAAATGTGCTTCTGCATCATTCTTTACAAAAAAAAAAAAAAAAAGCAATTCTCCTTCACTTTCTGTAATATTTGTGAAAGTGGGGATTTGAGAGAAAATATGTAAATGGGTATATTTTTCTATGGCAACAGTCTATGTATCTTTGATTATGTGTGTGTGTATGGATAGGAGTGAAGCACCACATTACTCCCATGTCAGTTGCATTATCTCTGCTCTCGAACTAAAGTATTTTACTCCAAGGCCTGTCCACTCTAAGCCTACCTGCCTTATGACCCAGGTGTTCTAATGTGGCAAATATCTAGTAGCTTCATCAAGAATATTCACACTGCTTGGACTAAGGAAGCCAGTGCATGAAGACTTTCACCCAAAAGACTTGTATGAAATTGAACATGGCTCCTTTGTTTTCAGGGGGAGGACAGTAAAGCCTTGCTCAGCTTCTACCAGCCTCCATCAGGGCAAGACCTTCCATCTTAAATCAGAGATCTCTTCCAACTCCAACATAACCATCCTCTAGAAAGTAGTCCTCACGGTACTTCCCCAAAGATGGAATACAATGCTCTATTTTTAAATTACTTCCAAGGAAAAAATTCTGCAAGACTGATTTTTGGATGCTTAGGGTGGGTGGGGATTAAAGTGACTTCATTTTATATATATATATATATATATATATATATATATATATATATATATATAGAGAGAGAGAGAGAGAGAGAGAGAGAGAGAGAGACAGAGAGAGAGAGAGACAGAGACAGAGACAGAGAGACAGAGAGACAGAGAGACAGAGACACACACACAGAGAGAGATATTACATTTTCTGCAACATCTTCAGAAATTTGCACAATATCTTAGAGATCACAGAGTACTTCAGCCTGATAAGGAATGACTGGAAAGGCAAAGAGAAAAATTTCTAAAGACATGACATTAAAACTCTCCTTTTCATCCCCAGCAAATAAGTGCTGGTCTGCAAATAATGTTCTCATTCATTAATTAGTTGTCATGACTTTGTTTTAAATCACATTGTCTCTTTTCAGCTAATCATTCTGAGGTTCACATACCTTTCTGTTATGGTTTCCAGTACTCCTTTGTGAAGTGAACACAGAATCAATACTTAGTGAATGAACAAATGGGAATATGGCCCCAGAGCGTCACGAAAGGGTGACAATGAACCTGTGCTGCAAATATCACTTCTTTAAAATTTAATTTTTTTTCTGGAGCTGAGGACCAAACCCAGGGTCTTGCGCTTGCTAGGCAAACATTTTGTCACTGAGCTAAATCCCTAACCCAAATATCACTTCTTTAAAGACTATAACTTTATATTTAATGGAGGCATGGATTTTTGTAGTCAAATTCCATGAATAGTCTCAGCCAAATCCACTTTTCAGTTGTGTGTGTTCTTGGTTATTTTATTTTACAGTACCCCCTCTTCCCTCATCATTAAAGCTTGAGTAGTAATAACTTCTTTCCCATAAGGCCATTCTGTATTAAAGTAACTTATATGTAAGAGCCCAACACTTAATGGGTGTTTCCTGAAACCCAGTTGTTGCTAGCATTGTGATTTTTATTATTGTCAATATAGTTCTTGTTAGTTGTAATTAAAAAAAAAATTACAGAAGAAGAAACAAGATTGACAATGATGGCAAAGCCATTTCTGGTACACATCTGTAATTAGAGTACTCAGGATTTGGAGGAGGAAGAACACACCTTCAAGGCCAGCCTGGACTACATAGTAAGTTCTGGGCCAGACTGAGTTATATAATCAAGACCCTCACATACACACACACACACACACACACACACACACACACACACACACACACAAATCACAAACACAACAAACCGAGCAAACAAAATAAAACAACTTAAGAAAGAGAGGACACAGAGCATGAGTGGACAAGCAGCTTCACAGATACATGCAATTCATAAAACAGCATAATTAGAAAGGAAGGAAAAAGATAATTAAAAACACTGGCTACTATAGCACTCCAGATTACCCTTTGTTGTTATTTGTAATCATAACTTTACTGATCATATTTTGTTAGAATAAACTATGATTTTGATATGATAAATTATCAAATTATTTTGAAAATCCAAGCTATGAAGGGATTTGTATTTTGTTCTTTCATTTCTTAGTTGAAGTGTAATATTTCTCACGTTTTTAGATGTAAATCAGCATTATAGCATACACTGTAAAATGAGCGTGCATATGTACTGGCTGAATGTCCACACACCAGGCTATTGAGGGCTGAAGAAGGAATTCTGAGATGTCCTAAATCAACTACAGATCTGACAATAGAGAAAAGACAAGAGGAGAGATTTTTTTTTCCATTCACATGTTCAATCTAAACTTATAGGAAAGAGAAGGATATATTCACATGACTTTCTCACATGCCAAACATTCGTCATCAAGGCCCTTCCACTTTCTGCTTCTGGAACCATTCATCAAAAGGTAGAAGCATTTTACAGGCAAGCCTTCTATCCTACTCACTTTGGATGTCTCACGCTTCTTACCTATGGCCAGTGTGTTTTGCTGGGAGGGATTTACTGGGAGAATATTAAGCACTTGGCTGGATGGCATGAGGCTGTGGGTTTGATCCCAACACTATAGCACAACCTTATTCCTTAGATTCTTTGGATATTTCACCAACTGCTCTCTGCTCATATTGCTGATAGCTTAGGGAATTTGCACCAGGAGAGGTCCTATTGCCATTGGCAAGCATCTATAACAACTTAATTAACTCTTTCCTTCAAAATCTTCTTAGTCTTGACAGTTTAAAATCTGTGCTTGAGGTAACACTCAATGACAGTGCAGTTGTCTAGCATGTGCAAGCCTTGGGATATTATCCCCAATATTACAGGGGGAAAAGAGGTTTTGTTTAATAAGGAAATAAAAATCAGGACAATTGTGCTTCCCTTATGACTGGCTCATGCCATCCTACAGAGGTTCTCATGCTAACTTGTACATTGCTTAATCTAGGAATCACCACAATTTCGTAAGGAGAGCTGATGATGACATTTTAAGAAGTGCAGATTTTGAGCACACTCTGAAACCTGTTGGATTTGAGTCTCCCCACCTGCACAGTTATTAAGGTTTGCTCACAATCTGGCACCCTCAGTTAGAATAAATAATGCTGACTGTAATAAAAAGGTAGGTCAGTAGCTTCTACAGGAAGCTTCTCTACAATTCAATCACAGAGAAGCAATAAGAAGAATCCCAACAGGATTTGATACCAAAGAAGTGATTTCAGTAGAATCAAAATAATAAGGAAATTGATAAGAACTGCTAGAAGTAAGACCTGAAAGGGAGTAGCATTCATTACAGAATCAGCAAGGGAAAAATAAAGCTTCACATAGATATGTTATTCTCTAATAAAATATCACAGCTCTTGTGTAAGTATAGGGGAGACAAAATGGGGGAACACTTTTATTTGAAAGTGACCATTTGGGGTAGAAAACTGTTCGGGAGAAACTTTAGAGGACTTCCAGATTTTGAGTACCTATGTTATGTAATTCTAGACTGTTCTTCCTATAAAATTGACTTGTCTTATGCTCTCCCAATTTTTGCCTGCATCCCTCTTCTGCTTAGTCATGTTTACAGTTGATGCAATGCAGACTGGAACTCATATCTTCCCCTAGGAATTTTCTTTGAGTCTCAACTAATAGTAAGAAATAGACAAGAAATCACATTCAGTAAGATGAAACCCTGTATCATGATTGCTGGGAGGATGCCCTTTGTTGCAAGTGGGTTCAACTGTTTCTTGTAGAAGCAGCAGAATTCTACAGAATCCTTTGCTATCATGATAGTATTTCCTGTCACCCAAGAATGCAACTGTGGACACTGAAAAGGATTACTTAGATTAGCAAATTGTACCCATTTGACTCCAAAATCAACCTCTTTCCTCTAGTCATCTTTTAAGCCATTACTATCAATTTAAAAGCACTTCTGCTATTTGCTTTTGTGTTTTTTCTTTGAAATCAATTCTAAATTTCTATGGTTGCAAGTGAAACTATTTAGAACAAAGTTCCTCTTTGTTCTTATCAGGATTTCTGCTGCTTGCACCTCTTACCCTTAGTGTATTGATTCCATTAGTTTGTGGAGGTTATTTAGATGTCCTTTCATCATAATACAAATTCTCAGCAAATTTCTACCTTTTGCTGTACTTTAAAAGGAACTAATTTTGAATGTAACAGGAAAGAGGATAATACTGGACATATTAGAGTCCTGCTTTGCCCCTACTACTCTTACAAGTTTTATCAGTAGGAAATTATGGGAAATAACTAAGTACGAATTATTTGCTAAATGCTTTCCTGTTTTGACTCATTTACTCCTTACCTGCAGTCTGTGGGGATCTTTGGATCAACGGCATATTGCAGATTAGGTCCGAAGGATGGAGCTATTAAATCATCTGTTCAAAGCCACATATGATGCAGCAGGAATTCAGTCCTGATCCTGGATGACTTAGTGTTGACCATATTAAATAGGATTTAATGACTTTCATGATTATTATCATTGTACAATGTATTTCAATTTTCCAATCTCATAGTTAGAGTAAGTTAAAAGTCCCAAAGACATCAAGTACTAATTATTGGAATCTATAAAGAGTATGTGCCGTTATGTATTTTTAAAAATATTATAAATGTGATTTTGAATTTTAAAATGAAGAGGCAACAGAAGATGATCCACATGGGTCCTAAAAGCATCATGAAAGACAGTTTGTAGGGAACAGGCTTCCAAGTCAATTTCAGTTCAATTCCTCCCAGTCCTCTGTCCAATGTATATAGTGTCTTCTGTAATAGAATCTTAGCATCAAGCTCTGTGATGCAATCAAGGACATAGTCATTCTCACTTGGTTCCCAAGACAACTCCCTACCAACACCTGTAAGAAGCCGCTGTAATTTCTTTTCGCCCAACACTGGGTTTCTTGTTAGATCATGTGTGGCTCCTAGGGGAAGATTGTCATTCCATGTGGTATCACTCCATCTAAAGTGTGTGTGTGTGTGTGTGTGTGTGTGTGTGTGTGTGTGTGTGTGTGTGTAAGAGAGAGAGGGAGTATGTATAACTAAGCTTCTAAAATATGTTTTCCTGTCACTTTTTCAAAACCCCTTTGTGTTATTTATCTTTCCTTTCACACTCTCCTTTCCCATTGCTCATCTTTTTTGTCCTCAGTGAAGGATCACCCCCATGGAGATGGGGAGGTTTTACCAGACTATTCAGGTGAGAAGAATGAAATTACTCAAGCTTTATTATAAGATGATGGGAAAATTGGAGTCCAGGGAGAGTCATTGAAAGTAGATGTGAGGAGGAACAGAGGAAGGTATTGGAGGATATTGTGCTGTTGGGTTTGAAAAAGACAAAAGAGCAAACAAGACAAGCCATACAGGTGTCTCTAGATGCTCAATAAAACAAGGAAACAAATTGTTCCCAGAGAAACCTGCATCTTCCATGAGAATGAGTTATTTTCTGACTTCTTAACTTTAGAGCTATAAAATTTGTATTGATTTAAGCCACTAAACTTGAAGTAGTTTGTTACAACAATTACTGCTGGATCAGGAAATTGATAATGACTTTGTGTAAGTCACTTGACTTTTAAAGAGTCCACATTGTTCTGTCTTTCCAAAAAACATGTACTGGATAACTATTGTATCATATTATATGCCAGTACATATATTTTAGAAAACGAAAGACTAATAGAAGAAAGAAAGAGAAACAAATCATTTTAAATACCATAGTGGGTCTGAAGTGAGGATCGAATAGGGAGTCATGGGGTTAGAAAAAGACAGAGGCATCTCTGAAAAGTAAAATATGGCAAATAGAGAAGTCATCACCACAGTGATAGGTCTTGACTGAGTCCCTTCAAAAGGCAGCACGTTGAAACTAGGAATACCTCTTCAAGTTGGGTGACTAATCGCAAGGTGTCTTGGGAAACTGGTGGCTTTTCTGGATGGAAACTGCTGATTTCCTCTTTTGCTCTGTGTGGCTTTTCTTAGCATGAGTCATGCATTTCTCCTCCACATTTTCCCTTTCGAGGGTCCCACTGGTTAGAGTTTGCTGTTTTAAACACTGTGAATAATGAAAATTAATTAATATTGTCTAGTAAGCAACAAAATGTTACTTTTCATTGTTGATTAGTGTGTTAGTTTTCCATCATGCTATGTAAGATATCATCTATTTATAAATTTTATTCCGGTGAAAGGATATTAGTAAATCACAAAGCAAAACAAACAGTTTTATAGGGAGAAATAAGGGGATTTGGAGGGAGGTGGGGAAGTAAAGGGGTACAGAAGGAGATAAGAGGGGTGAGGAATGGGATAGCAATTAGAATGCATTATATGTACATATATAAAATCTTCAAAGACAAATGTACTAAAAATCATTTGAAAATTTTAAATAGCTTGTGGTGGTGTGAATGAAAGTAACCCTATTGGGTCATATGTTTGAGTGTTTGGTTTCTAGTTAGCAAAATTGTTTGGGGTGAATTAAGAGGCATGCCCTTGTTGGGAGAAGTGTGTAACTGCTAGTGGGTGAGTTTTGATCTTTCAAGAGATGCCAAGTCCAGTGTGCCGCTCTGCCGCATGCATCGCACAAATTTCTAAAAGGTCTTATTAATAAAAACAAATCCGGAGCCAGGTATTGGAGTAAATTCTGAAAGATGAGATAAACAGAACAAACCAAATCAAACCTCACCTCGTCAGTTCCTCAGCTGATCTTGTTTCCTCAGACTGGAAGCCTCTGAATCCCCATCTCAATGGATCTCAGCTGAACTGCTGCTAAAAGCTAAAAGCTTAACCAGCTCTAGTTCCTGGTCCTCACGCCTTATATACCTTTCTGCTTCCTGCCATCACTTCCTGGTATGAAAGCCGTGTGTCACCATGCCTGGCTGTGGCTTTGAACTCTCAGAGATCTGGATGGACGTGTGTGTGTGTGTGTGTGTGTGTGTGTGTGTGTGTGTGTGTGTGCCACCATTTTCTGGCCTCTATGTCTGTCTAGTGGCTGTTCTGTTTTCTGGCCCCAGGTAAGATTATTAGGGTGCACAATATATTGGGGAACACAGTATCACCACACTCATGCTTGCGTTTGGAGATGTGAGCCATATGTTTTTACTGCTGCCGCGCCTTTGTCACCATCATGGCCTTCAACTGTCTGAAACTGTAAGCCCGATTAAATGTTTTCTCTCACAGTAATAGAAAAACAGCTAAAACATTGCTAATTCAAAATTATAGAAAAATATCTTGGAAGAAAATTTTTGTCATTATCTAGAAGACAAAATCAGCATTTGACATGCCAGTGGGAATGGGAGAAATCTCAAGAGGCCATACCCCTAGACAGAGAGCTAAAGGACATTAACATCAGTAGAAAGAGGGACAATTAGTCTCCACCAGGGTGGGCTCCCTATTTGGTGATCCAATACTGAGTGGTCAGTCCTAAAGGTATATTCATGCCAGCAACAGCTTTTATTTATGTTTTTACTTGTTTATACATAAATGTATGTGTGTATGTGTGTGCATGTAGTAATAATAATTAAAGAAAAAGAAGCTGTCTTTTTGGGATGTGAGAGGGGTGAGAGGGAGGATAGAGAGAGGTGAAGATAGCATAATTATATTTTTATTAAAAATTTTAAAAGATATAATTTTTGAATCTTAGTAGCTTCTTCAGTCTTC
The DNA here is from genome assembly GCF_903995425.1 of Onychomys torridus. Classification (NCBI taxonomy): domain Eukaryota; kingdom Metazoa; phylum Chordata; class Mammalia; order Rodentia; family Cricetidae; genus Onychomys; species Onychomys torridus. Next base: position 49,194,757 of record NC_050457.1, on the reverse strand, counting down.
CTCAAAGAATAAGTGGAGTACACTGGGTGGTATAGCTCAAACTGCATTCCTATGTAATTAGTTTGACATTTTCCTTAGGTTTGAACAGTATTATTAGATTCAAGTAGGCATAGAGGCAATATCAGTAGAGATTTTATTATTGAAACTATGACTAGATCCCATTTTCTGGACCACAATACATATTCCCAAGATGCTATAAGAATTGTAATTGTCCAAATTGTAGCCTCCTTGTCTAAAAGACAACACTCCTTGTTCTTTGGGTAAGGGAAAGAGAAGCAACCAATGATCAATGACTGACATGTGGTTGCCAAACACCTGCCATTTGCTTGATTGGACCATGCCAAAGATAGTTTCCCTATGGGGCCAGGCAGAAGCCATTGTCTACTGAAAACACAGTTGTTTTCCCCACCCCATTCTTCTCTCATTCTTTTTTTGCCAACAAGTATACACTCTGTAAACACTTTCCACAAAAATCTATGGCTTGGGCTCTTATTTAATGAACTCATCCTAAGATACTACCTATAGGTCTCATTCATTTCAGAATGCCCCCTTACTCATTCATGCCTCAGTACAGGGACTGTATCACATACATGATTCTGCTAGCTTTCACACTGTGCATCTGGAATGGAGTAGATTTGAAGGAAATAATCACAAATGGATGTGATCTCTTCACTGACTATTACTATTCCTATAGTTTTGTCATAAAATGCCAGTGTATCTTGTGTTGGTTTTATGACCCCAAATCATAAAGTGTAGGAAAATGGAATGAGGACACATTAAATTATTTTTAATAACTATATAAGGTTTTCTTTATAACTCCAGAGAACCAGTGTTTTTCCAGCTTTGCAGTTCTCAGGCAGTTCCAATGCCCCAAGTCTCTAAAGTAATTTTTAAAACTTTAATGAGAGAGCATTACTTCTTTGAGAGAGATGACTCTACAAAAGAATAATGCCACAATTCATGACTTTTACTGCACAGTGACACATAGTTAAAGTTGACAAAGGAAGCCTCGTGGTTTTTTTGTTGAGCACAATGCTAGGAAATTGTGCTGTGAGACTTAAAACTTGTCCTGAAGCCAGAGGTCAGGACCAAACATAATAATCAAATCAGCTCAATCTATGATTAACACACTTGAGTGAAATAAATTTTCCTGACATTGATGACATCACCAAAAGCAATAAAATTATTCTGTTTTGATTTGTGAAGATGTTAAGAACTTGAGTGGTAACATGGGGTAGTATTTTTTTCTCTAATTTTCCTTGACTTATTCTACCATGTATTCCAACTCTATTCCAGATCCCCTTTGTTGGGTTCTCAATCTAAGAAAGGTAAATTGAAGAAGTAAGTTGACAGCCACAAAGACAAAACATAGTGTTTTTTGAATGACAAAATACATAGTAATGCTTCGGCATTTAGTTAACCAGATCATAACTGGGGTTCTTTGATCTTTGGTTAATTTTACACTCCTATGGGAGAAGATACCATGATAACTTAGTAGTAAAGCAAACTTTCTAACAAGTTCAATTAAAACTATGTGGTGTTCAATCTTTTTCTTTCTAATTTTAGAAAGCAGAAATTAAACTATAGAAAATACAGAGTGCACGGAATTTATAATGACATTTAGAGATATGTTGTTGGCATTGAAGGCTGTATATTGAAACAAAAATTATAAGAGGAATTGAAAAGTTTGATGATGTTGTTTGAATGAGAATGCCCCCATAGGCTCATATATTTAAATCCTTAGTCTCTTGTTTAGGAAAATGCTGAACTGTTTAAGAAGGATTAGGAGGCGTGGCCTTATTAGAGGAGCTGTGGCCTTGTTCTCAGAGGTATTGATAAGGTATTTTGTGGTTTCAAAAGCCTGTAATAGACTCAGTCTCTCTGTCTATTCTGTTTTTCTGTATGTCTGTTTCTCTCTTGTCTTTATCACTCTCCCTGCTGCCTGTAGTTGTAAAGCTCTCTACTACTGCTCCAGTTTCGTACCTGTCTACTTTCCACCATCATGATCATTGACTAACCCTTTAAAATTTTTAGCAATCCACCAATTAAACACTTTCTTTCATAATAGTTGTTTATGGTATCTCTTTATAGCAATAGAACATTTGAATACAGGAGCTATATTCATAAAAAGGTATCACAAGAAACAAAAAATATATAATATCAAATAAACAATTTGGTTCCAAAAGCAGAATGGGCATTTGGGTGATACAAGATGGTTAATACATGTTTGTTTTAAGAAAAGTAGAAGTAAAATGCATTATTCTTGTTCTATAGAGCATGGAGTGTTATGTTCTTGCCCATAAATGGCATTTAACTCTAGATCATTACATCACATATCAAGGTTTCACTTGGAAATATGGGGTCCATACATAGAATATTGAAAGAGTGTTTTTATATGACAATTATCAGGAAATAAAACATGTATTTTGAATATACTTATCACTTATATTTTATTTCACTACTTTCTACATTGATTCTGAGTCTTTGTTATGAAGAAAATATGAGGCATATTCAGTTAACCTTTTTTCTCTTTTCTTCAGTCATTATGAATATAGTGTGTTTGTGTTATGCTTCTTAGAATCTATTTGATTTTTACACAGCTCAACTCCCAACAGAGAATTTTTTTCCTTCAGTACTGTGTTTTCAGGACACAGCTAAGCTATTTATTCCCTGGGCCATTCATGGGAAGGAATGTAGCAGGAAGTATCTTCTAGGCAACTGAAATGTCTTTCAGGAGAAAATCAACACTAGTCCTTAGCTAAGACCAATAAAGATAGAAGAACAAGGGGCTGATATTACAGCAGTTTCCATTCCATATAAACTACAAATACCTGTTGTTGTGGGAAAAGATTCAAAAGTAAGACTTGGGGCTGGACAGATGGCTTAGTGAATAAGAACACTGGCTGTTCTTTCCAAGACCTGAGTTTGATTTCCTGCACCAATATGGTGGCTCATTCTCAGCATCCATATGGCTGTTCATAACCATCCTTACCTCCAGTTCCAGGGCATCTGATGCCCTCTTCTTGCCTCCAGAGGCACTGTATGCATGTGATACACAGCGCACTGGCATGCAAAACACCCACACCCACACACACAAAAAAAACCCCGATGATGATGATGAGTAAGGCTTAGCACAAAACAAGGATGTCTTGATCCTCTTAAATCATGATGAGAATACACATACAGTCAAAATACACAGTCAAAACCACTACCTGTATTCCTCAATAAACAGCTTGTATCTATGGCTGGTGATGCAATGTATAGAGAATTTCCACTATTCACAATGCAAAGTGTGTATTTGTGTTCAGTGAGGACACACCATGAAACTTGCACCTGGGAAAGTGATATCTGGAATATCCAGCATTGATTCTATATTTGATTTTGAACCAGTTTTCTGGTTACTGCATATTCAGAAACCATATACTACTGCGACTTTTAGTGACCACCCCACATCCCATTATGTAACCCTACATGGGGTTAGAAACCACAGTTTAAGAAATTTCAGTCTAGGAGCCAGAGAGATGGCTTAGTGGTTAAAAGCAGTTGCTGCTCTTGCAGAGGACGAGAGCTGGGTTCCACACACCCATCCTGGAATGCTTTTCAGATTGTTAATATAGTGAGTAAGTGGGTAAACAGAAAAATAAGTCCATACTACTGAAAAAATGACATGGATATTCTAAAATACCAGAAATTTCATGTTAAATTATGTATTGGGCTAAAGGTGTTGTGGTCCACTATAGCTCCCTGATGGAATTTAGACAGAGCCATGGTCCTTTTTGCAGCTATTGATACCAAGGTAGAGTCAAAGATAAATGTATATACATCTTCTCATTACTCAGCACTATGCCAGCCTCAGAGCATCTACTTAAAAATATCACAATACTATTTGTGAATGGTTATCTTTTATTTTTCATTTTGATAATAGATACAAGTTGGAAATTTCCAAGAATCTTTTTCTCTATATTTAATACATAACACAGGACAAACAATTTTAAAATGCACCAATGATCTCTGTCAGAGTTAAACAAAAATCTAATTAATGAGGTTTCTTTGTAGCTTGGCTTTTTGTGATCTTACATACAAGTCTAAAAGATAAAAAGAAATCAATAATGAACCAATGAAATTGACAGTAATGAACACTAGTAGTTGCAAAATAAAAAATATTAATCCACAAGTGAAACACAAATTTTGGGAACAGCAGGCATCTGATTATGACACTATCAAAATAATTGTTTATATGTAGGATGATTACTTGCTTCCTTAAAATTGAACTTTCTTCTTAAAGGTATAATTGTGCTTTGAATTAATATTTTAATCAAAATTTTCTCTGTATCCTAATTACTCACAGACATTCACAACAGTAATAAAGCTATTACTGGGTAGACACCAAAAGAGTTTAGTAGCTGAGAACAGTCTTACTACTTTCATAAAATATGGTTTTTGTTATGATTGCAAGAAAAAACTCTTGCCCTGAAACAAAATGTGAAACAATGTCAAATTCATAAATGACTACTACAGAAATAGCCAGCAAATTTTCTTATTCTCTGATTTTATCACTCTTTGTTTGACACGGATAATCCTTTCTGGTCAGCTTGTACCTAGGCTCCTCACAGGTTCAGGCACCTGAAGTTATTGTCTTTAATTCCACTTGGGCAATCCTGGCAACCCTAACAATATTGCCTAAATTCACCTTCACTGCCATTCACCTCAATTGTGTTACTAAGCTTTGAAAACAAAGTGTAATCAGGCAAATGGCATTTTTGCAAGTTGAGATCATTAAGTTATTTATGATTAGACAAGTATGGTTAACAATATGAACTAAGTAGTCAGTACTGTGGAAGGCTCAGAGCAAGAGTTGGACAACATGATTTCTATGAGCAAACATTACATCTTTTATTATAAGAATCATCTCAATATTAACCGTTGCTAATTTTAAATACTTTACATTGGGTTGGATTGTTTTATATTGCATATATATATATATATATATATATATATATATATATATATAGAGAGAGAGAGAGAGAGAGAGAGAGAGATTGAGATTGTTAGAATATGCCATACACATATTTCTAATCTTGCTCGAGATATTGTACTTATACCATTCAATGTAATGCAATTTGCTAATCCTTGAATGTTAGTATTACCAACTATTAGGATATATAGAAATGAAAGTTAGTGGTTAGACATTACAATTGAACTTGTAGTCATATTAGGTGTGTTTTCAAGATCGAACAGATATATTTTAGATAGACAGGTCATCTTCACACCCTTCAGAGATCTACAGAATATGGCATTTAAAATGTTTTAATAACTTAGGAATTTTTCTTTTTTGCTATGACTATGAAACATGTCGGCTCCTGGCAGTACAATCTACTTCAGAGAAAATATGAGCACTGAAGAAACTGTATATGGAGTTAACTTTCATTGTGGCAAAAGTTAGCCACTGGACAACAAAGTATCCTTGAATCAACTGCTGACAAACAGGACAGACAGGACATGAAACAAAGGACTACAGATTCTTGCCAAAACAAGTGTGGTTGTGGCTTTAACAAAAGGCATCTTCTGAAGCCAGGACAATATGATACCATCCCTGAAGTGAGTGGCCTTTGCAATCTGCAAAAGGTGCCATGCCCTTTTCTTCCAAGGCAGCTGAACAGGGAGTAGGCCAATGGCTTCTGATGTGCAAAGGAAAAGCAGATGAAACAGTTATTCTTGAAGAATAACTAAGCTCACCCATCTCAATAGTAGACTGGCATTTAATAGAGGGATGTGGAGAAGAATGGGATGCCGAGATGAAGCCACTTATACACAGCCAAGAAAAATGGACAGCTGGATTGAAAAAAGACATCAATAATTTCCAGAACTTAAAATCCTGAATCATGACATGACACTAATGGAATTCAGGTGTTTCTGGTACATGGACTGCTCTCACCAAATGTAAGGTCAAACTGTTGACCTTGTATACATCCTAGTTCACAAATGAGTCTGTCAGATATGCTAAGCCTATAGGCTGAAGATGATGCCCCCAAACTGTGGAGAAACCTCAGGTGACTGTCCAGGCAGCTGGCTCTTTCTGTCAACTCACATTTTTTTTTTTTTTTTGGAAGCTGCTTGCATACACTTCCTATTTTTATTTTTTATTTAGATAGTATTATTTCCTTCTTGGGTCTCTGAGGGAGTTGAAGATCAATTAGTTATAGTTATAATTTTCTTTGTTAAGGATTTCAGAAAAACTCACTAAGAGCTGTTAAGTGTATAAATTTGAAAGACGTTATAAGACAGTTTCATTAGTAATATAAGTTAGGATAGAAAGTGAATCAGGTACATTTTGGACTTACCAAAATAGGATAGACAATGGAATTACTTTCTCTGAATTTGTCAAATGCAAATGGACTAGACATTGTTTAGGTATTTATTGCTTCTATATATGGTATATTGTTATTGTACTTTTGTATATAGTTTTTTCTTATTAGTTATAACTTCCTTTTTTTCTTTTTATTAAAATAGAAAAGGGGAAATATAGTGATATTTTATTTGTATTGAAATGTGATTTTATTTGTATGTTAATAAAGTTGCCTTGGGGTCAGAGCAAGCCATAGCAGAAGCTGAGCAGTAGTGGGCACGCCTTTAATCCCAGCACTTGGGAGGCAGAGCTAGGCGGATCTCTGTGAGTTCAAGGCCACATTGGAAACAGCTAGGCATGGTGACACAAGCCTTTAATCCCAGGGAGTGACAGCAGAAAGCAGAAAGGTATATAAGGTGTGAAGACCAGAAACTAGAAGCATTTGGCTGGTTAAGCATTCAGGCTGTGGAGCAGTACAGTTCAGCTGAGATTCATTCTGGATGAGGACTCAGAAGCATCCAGTCTGAGGAAACAAGACCAGCTGAAGAACTGGCAAGGTGAGGTAGATGTGGTTGTTCTGCTTCTCTGATCTTCCAGCCTTCACCCGAATAACTGGCCTCGGGTTTGATCTTATTAATAAGAACCTTTAAGATTCGTACTACAAACCGTCTTAAATCAACCATTTAATTTTTCCTATAATTTTCTGGTCAGGAATTCAAGTGAAGTTCAATTGGGAGTTCTCACTTGTTATCTCTAAAAGCCTTGTAGCCAGATGTTAGGTGGAGCTCTGGTCAACTGAAGACACACTCAGTTAGTGCTGTCAACCAGAATAATAGCACATTGTGTGGTTCAAACTTCACATAGAGCTGCTGAGCTTTCAAAGGACATTCCAATGAAGAATCCAAACAGTGCAAGCTCCCACGGGCAAGGCGGCAGCTGCATGGTACTTCTACCATACTTCTGAAAGTCATACAAAGGTACTGAATTTTGTTCTTTTGATTACAAAAAGAAGGAACACTTGTTTCATTTGTAACAGTTGTTGTACCTTCATGGGTAGTTTAAACAACATTCTATTTATTGAAGACAACATAAAGAAGGAAGTGCTGCAGTCTCCATTACCACCACACCCAGCACAGTCCATTTCAACCTAGAAGTACATGTGAAAATCAACTCCAGTGGGTCTTGTATGGGACTGGGAAGTTTACATTTTCTAAAAGATCAGAGAAAATGGCAATGCTTCAGGTTAACTGTCAACAATTGGAAAAATAGGAACTACATTAATTTTTAAGTAATAAAATTTATCCTCTTTGGATATTCTATATGAAATACATATATACAAAACTTCCCCCCCCCTTTTTTTTATTAAGAAAAACTTTTTCATTCATTTTTACACACTAATCAAAGATCTCCCTCTCCCCTCTTCCCACATCCCCAGCCTCCCCCTTCCAACTCTCCCCCCTCTTCTACCCACAAGGAAGCAAGGCCTCCCATGGGGAGGCACATCCAGTAGAGGCAAGTCCAAGCCCTTCCGCCTGCCTCAAGGCTCCATGAGGTGTTTCATCTTAGGTAGTAGGCTCCAAAAAGCCCACTCATGCACCAGAGATGGATTCTGATCCTGCCACTAGGGGGCCTCCCAAGCAGATCAAGTTACACAATTGTCTTGCCATGCAGAGGGCTTAGTCCAGTCACATGTAGGCTCCACAGCCATTGATCCAGCTTTCATGAGTTCCCACTTGTTTGGTTTGGTCATCGCTGCATGTTTCTCCATCATGATCCTGATGCCCTTGCTCATAGAATCCCTCTTCTTCCTGCAGTTTATATCTTTATTCACAACAGAATTTCTCAACCTTCATCTTAATGGATGTTTTAGGCCATGCAATGTTTTGATTTATGAATGTGAGCTCGATGCTGCATTTAGAACGTTCCTGAACTATAACCAATAAATGCTGGTGGTAGTCACCAGCCCACAATATCTCCAAAATGTGTCAAATGTCTTCCTCCATTTTCACTCATCTGTATTTGCTTGTTAAGACTGATGTATTGATAATGTCTTGAGCATCATTTAAATATAAAACACAATATAAACACGAAAAGGCTGATGGTTGCTTTTCAAATTTTAAGATGATTTAAAGGCTATAAATATAAGGAAATAAGTTTTTAAAATATAATTACATACAATGTTGATTATCATGAATAATTATAATTGAAATTTATAAAATATTTAAGATGGTGATATCTGCATTGATTTTTTGGAAAAAAAATTCTAGACCAATAATTATAAAACTCCAAGTAAGGATTTTATTGTTTCTTTTTTAAAATTATACATTTTGTGAGAATGAAACAGAATTTTTTGATATATAATTTGGCATATTTCTTGTGATCTAAGAACCTTGTCTCTAAGTACCAGAAAACTAAAGATGGTCATTGGGATCATCAGCTAGTGTCCTTAAACTTGTCTTGTAGATAATATCAACATATGAGAAAGGGAAACACAGTGTAAAGACCAAATAGGAAGCAAAACCAACTTATGAATCATGTGTCTTGAAAACCTAAGATTACTCTGCAGGTTTCCCCATCATGGTCTTGATGCACTTGCTCATAGAATCCCTCTTCTCTCTCTTTGACTGGACTCCTGGAGCTCTGCCTGGTGTTTGGCTGTGGATATCTGCAGCTGCTTCCATCAATTACTGGAGAAAGGCTCTATGATGACAGAATATTCACCAGTCCGATTACTACAAAGATGAACCAAACAAAACTATGGGAACTCAAGAATAATCAGACTATAGCCTGCCGGGAGGATAAGCCTGCATAGTGAGACAGTTGTTACTTGATCTCAACTGGTATGGATAAATCATCCTGGTGCATAGTGGCTTGGGAGCCCCTACTATGATATGGACACCACACAGCTTGGAGGGGGGAGGTTGGAAAGGAAAGGCTCTTTAATTGGTTTGTAAAATGAACTAAAAAAATCTTAATTAAAAAAGAAACCTTACTAAAACGAATTAATAATTGATGTGATAGGTAGAATGGCAGAGAGATTCAGCGAAAAGCCATCTTTATAATGCTAAAGCAAGAATTAACAGAAGTATAAATGGCTAATGTGGAAAAATACGTAATGACTGCTCAGGGTCATGAAATATAAAAATAAATATGCACATATTACCTGTTCCCAGAAAATAAGGGCCAAATTTGTAAAAACATTAAATGACTTTAAGTTTATTCAAGATTTTTTTCATAAGGGTGAAAACTGGAATATACATAGCTATTTCTAAAAATAGTAGCAAAGCAATACATAAATTAATATTTGTGAAACAGAAATAATGAGACATAAAGTAATATCTGGTAGAAAATTTAATGTTATAATATGTGAAATTTGTTAATTATTTTTTACAAACTATAAAATATAGTATAATAGCACAAATAAACAGAAATATCCCCAAAGGTAATGTTAATATTTTGGAATATCTTCCTACACATTAAGAAAAATAATAAACATGTAGTATAAAAATAATTTTTAAAATATATGAATATCATAGTGTGTCTTTACTTAACATCTCACTAATATTCCATGTTAAAATTAACCTTGTTAGTAGTTTTGTAATGTTTTAACATTTAAGGATTTAAGTCATTTATCAGCAATTCCTAGACATTTAAGTGTTCTTAGTTTTTACTGTTTTGCAATACCAAAATTCTTCAATATTCATTTTTGCACATACTGTCCATTTATTGCTATGAATGTTTTTGAACTGAAAACCCAGCTCAAATAGTGTGCATGTTTCTAATGTTATTTCAGAAACACAATGACAAATTGCTTCTTATAGAATGTACAGAATTTTACTTCCTGTAGCTCAATCACTATCTTAGTCTCTTTCAATTTGCCATTTCATAAATAAAGATTCTTAATACTGGGAATGCTGCAGAAAAAAAAAAAGAAGGGAGAAAGAAAAAAGAAAAAAGCCGTTCTCGTGCAGCTAATGAGAATGTGAATCATACCAATATCTATGGAAAACAATTTTTAGCTGAGCATTAAAAGCCTGAAGAATGGTACCCTTTAACCTATCCCTGGGAATGTATCCTAAAGCAACAACTCAACATGTGATGCAATCATTGTACTCCAAAATGTTCATCCATTACATTTTTAATAGTAAAATTGCATAAACACACTGTCTGAAGCCAAAGATAAAAGTTGCATCAATTATGCCTTATCTACTAAATTTATTAGTTTAAGATTGAAGTAATATGTATGAATATAAAATAAGTATACAAAAATCATGGGAGGAACTATATACAGGTTGTCAAAGAGTAGATGCATGTGGAAGGAGAATCTCACATTCCCCTCACATTCCCCACCAAAGAAAGCGTCAATTTCGATGAATACAGTGACAGTGCCACTTCCTGCGTTTGTTCAGCATGACAGCCCTGAGAATATGACTGGTGCTTCATTGATTTGGATTGACTTATACATGGTCCCTCTTCCTAATGTGAAGGAATGCCTAAGGAGATTTTCACTAGAAGGGCACAGAGTAACAAAAGGATGCTTACTGAACGACCACAGTTACAAAGCCTAAAATTGGGATTAAAGGGCTCCTTCCAGAAACAGAGGAACAAAATATAGAAAGAAATAAACAGAGCTACACAGTGGGCTTGTTTCACTACTTAGCAACAAGGAAACATAATAATAAAGTAATAGAACATTTGGTCCTCCAGACCACATGCTCAGGAGTGAAGTCTTCAAGATCATATTTCACCTCTTGGTAGAAAACAGATGGTAAACAAAATTTGTCTCAGCTGCCTCTGGTGTGTACTCAGTGGAGTGAGGATTTTCTTCTACCCCATTGCCACTTCTCTCCCATGAAGACTTCGAAGCTACAGTGGAGATGGGGTCACTGTCCTACCATTATTGGCTAGGGAAGCTTCTGATACATGATCACTGTCATCTGTTTCTGCTGTCTCTGTATACTAAGTCTCAATGTACATGTATATCTCTACATTCTCTGTTCTTCAGGCTCAGACCTATTACTATCTGAACGTTTCTCAATCCAATGGGAAGGATGCTCAAACTGTGGTCCATTCAGCTACTTCTCAGTTCACTGAAGCTGCAGTGAATTGTTATTCTTTGTTAACCTTCTGCACACTTAACCACTCATCATGTTGGTGTGGCACTGGGGGATCAAGTCACAGCTCTCTCTGAACATATGATGCTATCATTTCTGTTTCCCTGCTACCTTGGGAAGAAAGGAATAGGCAAAAAGTGCTACTTGGAGACATATGAAAATTCCCAAGAATTCCTCACAATGTAAATGAGGTGCAACTTTTCTCTGGGTTCAGATTCTCAACAAGATACAAATGTCTTAGTATCTCCATTCGTTCATAGAAACTCAGTCTAGGCAAGAAATAAAAGCACACAATACAACAATTCTTTCGGTTACCATTTCTTTGCACTATTCATCCCTGAGACAGGAAGACCTACATATAGACTGTACTGACAAGACCATCCAACATCTCATCCATTCTTCTTCCAATGTACCATCTGTAGCTACATTGTATGTAGCAGAGCCTTGCAAATCAAAAGCCTCAGCTTTGAAGGCTATGAAGTTTGTATTCAATAATTTGACCTCCCAGTTGTTAGTAAATTTGCAGATGCCTTACCTTCAGTTAATTGTCTTGAATAGAGACAAGGGAAACTTTAGAATAAGAGTCACTTCAGATGAGTGCTACTTAACAGGGGTCTAAAAGGTGCCATTTGGCCTCAGTGAGACTCACTTTCTGAAGAATCCTATGCCTCCATCAAAAAGAGTTTAGCAAGAGCTCCAGAAGCCCTCTAATTCTTGCTTTATTACTGCCTTTGTTATCCCTTCTCAAGTTATACAATGGCCTCTTAGTTATCTGGTTCATTTCCCTCAGACTCTTCTGCCTAATAATTTCCATATGTCCTTGACATCCAACCTGGTATAGAATTTGAGCACCCATATACTATGATCCATGAGAAAATCCATGTTAAAACTTTTTTCTTATTTTCGTTGAGTTAAGGAAGGAAACTTAGAAACTGACTTGGAAAGCAGCATTTACCTCTTTACCAGTAAGCCAAACAGAACTGAGTGAGAATCCTATCTGCCTTCCACCATGTGATTCTATGTTTTCTCCTTAAAATTTATCTACCTGCAAGGCACAATCCTAGGAGCAAGGAAGGGAGCCATCACCATGCACTCATCCTACCAGCACTGTGGTCTTACATGTCCTGATCCCATTACCTGTGAGAAATAAACTTCTTCTCTTTATAAATTATTTAGTCTCAGTAGAAACATGCTAACACATAGTCCATATTAAATAATTTCTACCTTTCAATTAATTTTTTCTCCTAAGTAATTACCAAAGTACAAATTGTGTGTGTATATATGTGTGTGTGTGTGTTTGTGTGTGTGTGTGTGTGTTTCTCATTATCTGCCTAACTCCCCATTGAATGCTAGTGTAAGAAGGGCAGGAATGTTTAAATTTTCTGTTTACTGCACACACATTTTACTCCTATCAAACAGTGAGGGAAAACAGTTCATAAATATTTGCTATCATCATGAGGCAGACAATGGGAATTTGGAGGACATGGCCTTGTTTCTGGCCTTGATGTAGGAAAGTAAAATAGGATCACCCTTGATATCTGTGTTGGAACAGTTCATTGCAGAAATATCTTCCTGGCATTAATAAGGACTAGGGTAATTATTTTATCTTCACTATTTTTTTCAGGGTCATGGACTCAAGTGAACTCCAATGGTGCTATCCAGAGCCTAGAACAGTGTGTGCTATACAAAGGGTTTCCAATAAATACGTTTTGTATAAATGAAATAATATCACCTGAACAGAGAGGAAAATGGTGACAAGATAACTCGCAAAGCAGGAAGGATTGAAGAAGCACTTCCCACCTCATTGTGGTTACCATGTGCCACAGGCTTGCTATGTGGGTGCCCACAGATTCTGATTTCAGCTCTGGTGGTTATGACCAATGTTCTATACTTTCTGCAGGTACTTATGTTCATGGCTGTTTTTAAATATTCTGATTGACAGACAGAGAAGTTTCTAGAGTCTCATCTGAAATCTTAAACAAACTAGAATAACTTACTTTCCACTCAGCTTGTATGAGTTCATTTTTATTCTCTCTGCAAAACATTTTCATTTAAAAGAAAAAAGGAACATGTCAGTAACTCCAGCAATCTTTATTTCTCATGGCTCAGGATAGAGGTCTCCTAAAAACTTACATATGCAAGATGATTCACAAGCTCTTAGTAGAGGCACCACATTAAAACTATAAGTGTTCAATTCAAGATCTCTTAACAAAAGCCAATCTACATAGTCTTTCCCATTGTTCTTAAATGGAACAAAGAGAAGAAAAGCTGCTCCTGGATATTGAACTTCAAGGTTCACTAATGCAACATCTTGAGGGAGAGAATTCATTTGAAACATTTTAAAAAGTAGCCTACTTCACTTTCCTCATAGAAGAAGAGGCTCCATCCTGGTCATTATCTGTATATCTATTGGATTCTTAGTATTTGAACAGCACAATACTAAACAGCTAACCTTTCTCCAATCATTCTGAAGTTGCATTATAAAATTCTAAAAATGACAACTCAGACTTGTATTTTGGTGGAACAAACAATAAGGCATTTTGCACCCAGGAAATAATTTTCCCTAACTAAACTATTTAGAACCACATAGAAACAAAACCATTTCCATTGCAACTGTGACAATTATCTATTGTGAGATAATTAATTATAACAAATTAAATTATCTGTCTTTAAAATACTAAACCCATTATTTATTTCTAAATGCATAATTGGTTAAAAAAACTTTATTGTTTAAAAAATTATATAATCATATATTTCAAACTATGAGTTATAAATTTAATACATGTTAAAAGGCCCTATTTTAAAATAAGATTAGTAAATAAATAGAACATTTAATTAGAACTTAAATATTATAAAGTATTTAGCAAGGGTGTTTTCAAAAACATTCTGAGTTTGCTTAACATGGTTAGAACAGATTAATATAAATGCTAAAGGAAATAAAAGTTTCCTTTATTTAGATATTAATTGAATTTTCTCTAGGAAACGTATTTTAAATTTCTTCCCATTGGACTCTTATTTTTTTAAATGTTCATTTATTAATGTGGCCTCTGGGAAGTACCTCGCTGTGTAAGATGGCTATGAGTTATTTGCTCTATTAGAATGTCTTGCAGCCAAGAACTTGTGGTCTTTTTTCAAAGCTGAACGTACACATGTTGGGTTCAGAAGGCTATGTTTTCAATCTGGTATAAGTTGGCTTTTCAGGAAAAGCCTCCTTCAAAGTTTGAAAGACTGAGCATTTCTTTTGAGAGGTTGTTTGAAGTCCATTTCCTTAAATCTGAAACTTCCCATTTTGTTGGCTTTTGAAGATAGTCTGAGACTTGTCTATAGACAGGGTCTCAGCTTAGAGCCTGGTGTCTGGTTTTTGTTGTTGTCATTGTTTGTTTGATTGATTGATTTTCCTACTTAGCAACTGACTCTGATCTACTTCCAATAAAGTGAATGCCTACCAGCTGAAATCCTTTTTGTTCTGTGGCATCTAAGTTGACTGCTCTGAAGGTATGTTCTATGTATCCAGGAACAGAGCTGATCGCTTATTAGATGTCGACAAAGAGGAATTAATTTTATCTTCATAGCAAGGCCATGGGGTAGTTAGTTACCCTTTTGATAATCTTCATCCTATTGATGAGAAGAATAGAAGTGAAGAGAACAAGTCTACAGAGAAACTGAGGTCTAAACTTGGGCTGCCTGACTCTGAAATCTGTGCTTTAAACCTCTACAGTCCAAACTACCATCTCAGTTCAGAAAGATCAGATACTGTCTGAACAATGAAATGTACGTCGTAAATACAGACTCCATACATACTCCCACCCTAAGCATTTAATATCCATAAACATTGTGTTTTAAGCCAATGAAAAGAGCACCTTATAGAATACCTTCTTTGTGTTAAGTAGCTTTTCATCACTGTGGAAAAATATCCAAAATGAGAAATTTATAAGGGGGGATTAATAATGTTGGCTCACAGTTTCAAAGCTGTCAGGCCAGTGTCTGATGAATCCCTTGCTTTGAGCCTGACAAGGGGCAGAATACCATGGTGGCAGAAGCTAAACCATGAAGCTCAGTAGATAAGAAGGTGGAAAGACCCTTGGAAGAGTTTGGGGAAAGGAAAGAATATGATCAAAATATTCTGTATGAAAAAAATTAAATAAAAATGTTAAATATGTACCATTAACTCATTTAAAATAACAACCCATTACATATTGACCTAAAAGACATATCTTTATAAAAATATGTTATCTTTGGGTTGGGGATTTAGCTCAGTGGTAAAGCGCTTGCCTAGCAAGCACAAGGCCCTGGGTTCGGTCCTCAGCTAAAAAAAAAAAAAAAAGTTTTCTCGAAGAGAAGTACTTTGTAAGAAGACTGGCATTCCCCCCCACCCCCCATTTTGCAAAGTCTTTTAAACTTTGGCTTCACAGAAAATGGCTAGATTGTCCCTCTCTGTGTACTGTGTGTGGTGATATACCTCCCTTGTCGCATCAGAGCTATGCCACCACGCACTCATGGGGGAAGGCGAATAGGAAAGAAACACCGTAATGCTCTTACGAAGCTGCTTTTCATTATACCCCCTCTTAGAAAAGGTGCCTGAGACTTGGAGAAGCGCTGTTCTAAAATGAGCAAATTGAGAAATCTCTGGACAACCGGTCCCTTTGCGCTCTAGCTTCAAACACACTTCATCTTCCTCCTAGCTTAACAGGGAGAGAAACACCAAAAGATTGTTACTGGAAAACTTTTCGGCTTTTTTTCTTTCTTTTTTTCTAGACAGGGTTTCTCTGTGTAGATTTGCACCTTTCCTGGAAATCACTCTGTAGCCCAGGCTGGCCTCCAACTCACAGAGATCCGCCTGCTTCTGCCTCCCGAGTGCTGGGATTAAAGGCGTGCACCACCAAAGCCCGGCTAACTTTTCTTCTGTATAAGTAAAGATACACTGGGATCTTTTTAATCTGATCATGAGACATGAAGTACATTTTTTTTCTCCCATCTCCTACTTATAAAAGAGAGGAGGGTTTGCTCTACTTTTTTTTGAGAATATAATATACTTAGGAAAGTTCCTCAATCCCTTTCCTCCCTCTAAACCCTGCCATATACTACTCATCCTTCTCTCTTTCATATTCCTGCCCTCTATGTTTCATCATGATTGCATATGCACATATATAATGCATAAAATATATATGTTAATATACACAATTCATAATTATATATACATAATACACATACATATATACATGTGTATTCCCAAATATAACCTGCCTAGTCTGTATAATATTGCTTGCATGAAGGTATTCAGGTCTGGCCATTTGGTATTGGGTAGCAAACTGATATGCTCTTTCTTTCAGATAAGAACCTGCTTGAAATGAAAATATTGATTTAACAAATATCCCACTATCCAGTTTGCCACAAGACACTAAGTAGCAAATTGCCACTTCTATAAAATACTTTGAAAAAGGGCCATAAAAGTCCCCAATAAAAAGAATTATGAAAACATTCAACATTAATGCCTTTTCTTCTAAATGCTGAGTGAGAATTTATTAACAAATAAATTGTCATCATACTGAAAAAAATTATAGCAGTAAAAATATCAGTTTACTATAAATTGATCTTTATTCAAACTGGCAAAAACAACAATAATAGTTTGATGCATTGTGTAATTTTAACTCATCAACATTCATAGTTTCCAGGTTCTAAAATGGTTAGTAATGATCCATATCACAGCATAAGTCTCAAGCCTGATTTTTTTTACATCAGGTAAATAGTTGCCTCAAACAGAACATTAGAAAAATTATATCCCATAAAGAAAGAATTGGGCACAACTTTTTATCCAAAATCTAAACTTTGATTTATTTGTTAAGTAATCAAGGTCCAGAAAGAATGCAGTGGATATGACCAGCTGAAATAACATGTTATCTTTTTCTAGAACAAAGGTTCTCAACCTGTGGGTTGCAAACACTTTGGGAAGTCAAATGACCCTTTCACTGGGGTCACCTAAGACCAACAGAAAACACAGATATTTACATTTTGATTCATAACAGTAACAAAATTATAGTTATGAAATAGCAAGGAAAATAATTTTCTATTTGGGGGTCATCACAATGTGAGGAACTGTATTAAAGGGTTGCAGCATTAGGAAGGTTGAGAACCACTGTTCTAGAGTTAAATTTAAAAAAATCAGTGTCCAGGCTTTCATTACATAATTATGCATGTTCAGCAATCTTTCTATGGTTAAATAACTACAATATGGATAGCAGTGAGAAACAACTTGTTATGTATCAGACATTGTTCTAATGAAATGATTAAATTCAGGCCATCAGGCTTAGTAACAAGTGCCTTTTCCTGCTGAGCCATCTCACCAGCCCTAATTTCTTTTTAACTGTGTTTATTTGCTTGGCTGTGTCTGTTTGGGTTGTGCATGTGAATGCAGGTATCTATGGTGACCATTAGAGGGCATCAGATCCACTGGAGATGCACCGGGAGATATAGACATGTCATGTGTGTTGGGAACTGAACTTGGTTCTTCTATTAGAACAGTGCATGCTCTTAACATCCGAATAATCCTTCCATCTCTCTAGTTTTACTGTCTTTTTTTTTACATGCTATCCAGGACCATAAGTGCATTACTGAATAGTCATGGTGAGAAAACAGATACATTTGTTCCCTCTTCCCCTTCTTGCTCTATGAGGGCATGCTTTGAGTTTCCACCATTAAGTATGATATCATGAAGCCTTATTCCCAGCACTCCAGAAGCAAAGGCAGGGCAGATCTCTGTGAGTTTGAGGCCAGCCTGGTCTACAGAGTGAATTCCAGGACACCCAGAGCTACATAGTGAGAGCTGTTCTCAACTAAAACAAAACAAAACAAGCAAACCAAGTGTAGCATGAATCTTAAAATGTCTTATTAATAAAATCAAACCTGAGGCCAGTTATTGGGGTGAATGCTGGAAGATCAGAGAAGCAAAGCAAGCCACAGTTTCTCACCTCGCCAGTTCCTCTGCTGGTCTTGTTTCCTCAGACCTCAAGCTTTTGTGTCCTCATCCCAATGGCTCTCAGCTGAACTGCTGCTCCAAAGCCTAAAAGCTTAACCAGCCAAATGCTTAACTAGCTCTGGTGCCTGGTTTTCACACCCTATATATCTTTCTGTTCTCTGCCATCACTCCCTGGGATTAAAGGCTCTCTTTCTGGGATTAAAGATGTGACTCACCATGCCTGGCTGTTTCCACTGTGGTGTTGAACTCACAGAGATCTGCCTGGCTTTGCCTCCCAAGTGCTGGGATTAAAGGCGTGTGCTGCCACTGCCTATCCTCGTATTTAATATTGTGGTCATCCTGTTCTCTGACCCCAGATAAGTTTATTTCAGGGAACACACAATATTTCAGGGAACACAATACCACCACAACCAAGAGATAATGATGTCATGTTTGTGTAGAGTTTAAATATGCCAATATTATAAAACAACTACTCTTTTACAAGCTATATAAATTACTCTTTAATTTCAGTTTTCTGTGAGTTTCTATCAGGAATGGGCATCAGATTTTGTCAAATGCTTTTCCATGAATATTGAGATATAATTTTTTTTCTCCCTTAGCCTCTTAATGTGATAGATTACACTTATTGATTTTTACATGTTATACAAGGTTTACAAACTTATGACTAATTTTGGGTGTAGATGTTTTTATTTTAACACATTGTAACATCCAAGTTGCTATTATTTCATTGAAGATTTGCTGCTGTGGCTGTGACTGATATTGTTTAGTATGCTTGTGTTGTTTTTCTAATCACTTTTTTTTTGATTTCTAATACGATTTCATTATTGGACAACAATATCTACTCAAGTACAGAGGGTTTTGACCTATATAGTGATTTTCAGTGGGTTTGTTTAAACTTAAAACTTTTCTTCCAAGTGTCTTTCACTCTGCATTTTGTGTTCATTTACAATATATTTTATTTTTTTCAGAAATTATAATCTTGTGAGGAGGAAAGCACATTGCCTGAGAGGAGCGTGCTGATCTTTATCATCTTTTCCCTTTCTGAACTGTTTCCCTGTCTGACACACTAAGTTCTGTGTGACATACTTTTATGGCAGCCTTGTCTTTTCGACTTCCTGAAACCTATTCTGTAGCCAACACTATGATCTATTGATGCACATACCCTCATACATGTGAACGTGATGTGTACTACACAGAATCGTGGAATTCAGCTCTGTGACTTACATACAAAGAAAATAGAAAACATTGAAAATAAAAATATGATCAATCAAGAAGAAAACAGGAGAGGAGGTAAATTACAAAGAAAGTACAATGATTGTGAAAAACGTTCTGAGACTAAAAGAACAATCTTATTAAGGATGAAACTGGTGTCTTAATACTTTTAATATAAAAATGGATTTGCAGGTACAAAGCATAGATAGATAATTTACAAGGATTACATATTGATTCTTCACTTGCCTCTACCAAGCAACATTTATTCAAAGCATAGTAATAATTAGCTGTTGAAAGATTTAAAAAAAAAAAAAAACTTTGGTCTGTGTAAAGCATATATTTATTTAAAAAATTATTCAATCAAGTGGAGAAAAATTTTAAATATTATGGATTTTAGAACAATTGATAGGCCTGGCGGTGATGGTACACACCTTTAATCCCAGTATTCAAAAAGCAGAAGCAGGTGAATCTCTGTGAGTTTGAGGCCAGCTTGGTCTATAGAGCTAGTTCCAGGACAGCCAGGATTTTATACATATAAACCCTGTCCTAAAAAACAAAAACAAAAACAAGCAAAAAAATAATGATTGATAGGTTATTTTAATGTTTTTTTCCATTATCTCCCTAAGCAACATCCTGATTCTAGCTTAAGCACAATATTTAAAATGAATTATTCATTGTATTTAGTGGGCCTTCAACTTTAATAGCCATGTTCAATTGCCTGAGATCTGTTTGTGCTTGACCTTATGAGACTGTATTTACCTTTCCTCATTTTTCTATTTTATTGTGTTGACAATACAACTGTTTCTTTTCAACTTTTGACTAGTTTTACTCAATCCTATTCAAGAATAATTTTATCAATTCTTTAAGAACCTCATAGAATGTATTTTGATAACCTTTACCCCCAGTCCTCTCCTTAACTCCTCCCAGATTCCCCCCCACTTCCTTACTCCATCTCCATATCCTCCCTTTAAAATAATTAATAACCTATTGATTCCAATTTGTGCTGTCTAGCTGTGGCAACATTCACTGGATCTTGATTAACCTACCAGGAGCTACAGCCTTAAAGAAAATGACTCTCCTGCCAGAATCTGTCAGCTGTCCATAACTCCTCAGTTAGGAGTTGGGGCTCATGAACTCCTTCCAGAATATTGACTGGTTTGAAGTTATGCAGACAACCAGGGCTGCTGTGAGCTCATGAGTACAACATACCTATCATGTCTAGAAGACACTGTTTCCTCTGATCCACCCCCAACTTCTGCTCCTTAGAATATTTCCACCTACTCTTCTTTGATGGTCCCTGAGCTTTGGGAAGGGAGTGCAATATAGATGTCCTATCTATAGCACACTGCCCCTCAATCACTTATTCTCTGCACTTTGACCAGTTTTGAATTTCTGTGTTAATCACTATCTGCTACACAGTGTAACTTCTCTTATGGGGTCCAAGAGCTGTGCTAATCTCACTAAGAGAGATGTGAGTTTGTGGGATGGTTTGGTATTGTTAGAATTCAGCAAAATAATAGTAATAGGTTCATCCCTGGGGCTAATGAGTTCCCCAACCCTGGATTTTTAGCCAGGTTTACAGTACTAGAAATGTGTTTTCTCTTGTGGAATGGGCCTTAAATCCAGTCAGAAAACAATTGCTTAAACCTATAACATTCATATCACTGCTGCACCCATGTGTGTATCTTGACATACCTGTTATTATTACAATTTACATGGTTGACAACTGGGTAATATTGTTAATGAATTTTACAAAACAAACTTTCTTTTGTGCTAGTCTCTGTTTTAACTCTAACACCACTCATGCAAATATAATATATAGTATTACCTAAAGCTTGTATATAGTTGTGGATGAATTTGTCTCTTCTTCAAGTTCTCAAACACCTTCAAAATGAAGTGAATATTCACAGTACCCCTCTAGGATGGTATGCAGACTTCTTTAGCAGGTGTAAGGAATTTAGGTTTACAGCTTTATGCCATGTGCCCAGCTCTAGTTCTACCCTTCAGAAGCTTGTAAGAC
Source organism: Onychomys torridus (assembly GCF_903995425.1). Taxonomy (NCBI): domain Eukaryota; kingdom Metazoa; phylum Chordata; class Mammalia; order Rodentia; family Cricetidae; genus Onychomys; species Onychomys torridus. The sequence goes on along the minus strand of NC_050457.1, from coordinate 49,173,092 downwards.
CATTCTTCAGGGACCTTTGCATTTGTCTAATCTAAACCTGCTGCAGCTGGACGACAGCCATTCTGGTCCATTTCTGCTGCTTTCCTTATCTGTCTTTCTTCCATTGTAAGTGTCTTTGTGAAGCTTTACAATGTGGCATGATACCAGGGATATCTATTCTTTCTTTGAGAAGTAGTTGTATTTTAATGATTAATATATTTAAAAGGTAATTTTTCTCTAATACTTTACACACTTATGGTTGAAATGAGCTGACTTAGTTTGCCAAACTAACAACTGAATATTTTATCAGGTGTACCCATACACTCATTGTATTAGGCAAGGTTTCTATAGGATTATAACTGGTAAAGTAGATACATATTGTTGTGGATTGAATCAGAATGGCCACCATATGCTTATATACTCAGTTCACAGTTGGTGGAACTGTTAGGGAAGGATTAAGAGGTGTGTCATTGAGGATGAGCCTTGAGGCTTAAAAAAGACTCCCTCATTCCGAATCTCTCTCTCACTCACTCCCTCCTTCTCTCCCTTCCCCTCTCCCTTCCCCCATTTCTCTCCCTCTCCTTCACCACCTCTTCCCGCTCTCTTTCTCCCTCCCTCCCCTCATCATTCCATCATTCCCTCTTTCCCTCCCTCTCTCCATCTTTTTCATCCTTGTGCTTGTGTCTCAAGGTGTAAATTCAGAGCTATGGGCGCATGGTTTCCCACCTTGGTGGTCATGGATGCTAACCCTCTGAAACCATAAGCTCCAAATTAAATGTTTTCTTTTATGAGTTGCTTTGGTCAAGTGTCCTTTCACAGACATAGAAAAGTAACTGAATCATATGTAATAATGGGAGATTTATTAGATTATCTTACACAATGTGGGTTGGGTTATCCAGTAATGACCATGTGTACACTAGAAAGAAAAAAAAAATCCTGGTATCTGTTCAGGTCACAAAATTGGAAGCCTCAGAAGCCCCAGACCAGCCCCGGAGGTCCGACAGTTCCCTCAAGAGTCACATAGGAAGGCTGAGCAAGCTGGAGTCCTAACTCAGTGGAGAATTATAGAAGTAGTAACTACTTTCTGGGGTACCAGCTGGAAGGTGTTGCCATTTTAAGGGTAAGACTTTCTCACTCAGTCAGTCTTTGAAGACACCTTCACTGACACACCCAGAAGTGTGTCTCTTAGCTTTGTGCTAAGTCTCACATGCACCAAGACCAAAAAGGAGTAAGCAAAATAAATATTGATATTAAAATAGGCCATCATAATAAAGATACAATGATATATGCCTATAATTTGCTTCAATATTTCTACAGTAAATATAATAATTTATAGTTAAAGCTTCTATACAGCATCTAGTGATTTCTGCAGTTTCTCCAAATCCCAGGAAAAGAAGTGAAAATAAAATGATGAAAACTTTTATCGCTTTTTTGTTTAGCTAGAGTAAAGATGCTCCACAACCATAACAGATGATCTAAAAATGTTTGAAAATATTCACTAAAACTTTCTTTTTATTAACAAATAATTAATGGTTTTTCAAATGTTCAATATAAGAATTTCATACATGCTCTTAGAGAAACATTTTGTTTTTAATTTTTTTTTAATTTGATTTTTGTGTGTGAGAGTATGTGCCTGCACAAATACATGGAGGTGCCTGCAAAGGACCGATGAGGTCTTTATTGCCCTGAAGCTAGAGTTAAAGGTGGTTTTGAGCAGCTTGGAATGGGTTCTGGGAACTGAACTCCAGTCCTCTCCAAAAGGGGCAGGCACTTGGAACTGCTGAGCCATATCTCCATCCCTTTATGTCTGTGTTCTTATCTGCCTCTGTGTGTGTGTGTGTGTGTGTGTGTGTGTGTGTGTGTGTGTGTGTGTGTGGTCTGTCTGTATGTCTCAACTGTGCCTATGTCTGTCTGTGTCTGTGTCTATCTGTGTCTGTTTCATATGTGTCTGTACCTGTACCTATCCTATGCCTATCCCAACATCTGCATGTATTTTTTTATAATTCCAATCTAAACCTAGATATATTTGGGCTAAAAATAAGTATCTGATTGACAAGTCCTGCATTTTAATTTAAAATAAGTTACATATTTTTAAGGAAGGTAAAGCATAAAATACATGTCTCTATTTATACAAATATCTATCAATCATCTATATTTTTCTTTCTTTCTTTTTCTTTTTGGTTTTTCAAGACAGGGTTTCTCTGTGTAGCTTTGCGCCTTTCCTGGAACTCACTCTGTAGACCAGGCTGGGCTCTAACTCACAGAGATCCACCTGCCTCTGCCTCTGCAGTGCTGAGTTTAAAGGCATGTGCCACTACTGCCCGGCTCATCTATATTTTATGAAGTCTATAACACAAATTTTCCATTGTACTGGACAATCAGTCTGTGTCTCTGTGTATGCTAAGCAAGTGCTCTGTCACTGAGTTCCATTCCTAGGCCTTTCTACTTTATTTTGAGACAGGATCTTACTGCTTTCCCCAGACTTGTTGCCTTCTTCCTCCCTGAGCCCGCTAGGTAGGCTTAAAGACATGTAATATCATGCCTGGTCTACATGATTCTCAATAATAAGTTGATGTATACTTTTAAAACTCATACACCACAGGTATAATTTTAAACTATAACACTGATAGGATTTACTAATGTGAAAAAGAGAAATTAAGGGCCATAGGATTTGGAAAATGATCAATTAGGTTAATGTTGTAAACAAGAAATTTGGAAGAAGATTAGAAGTTGGAAAAGTAAAAATTTACTGGGTACAAGTTGTCCAGTTCTTTACTACTGGGTCAGGAGTGGCCACATCATACCAAGGACGCCAACAGCTGGAAGACACAGAGTCATCAGGGACAGTCTCTGTGTCTCATCATGTCATAAAAGAACTAGGAACATGTTGCTCAGTGGTGTCTACACCCTATTTGTTTTAAGTGTCATTTTTGTAGACATTTTCTAGATTTCTGTTTTTGAACCTCAGCTTTAACTATCGTGTCAGTGCATAGCTATCAATCATCAGTGAACCAATAAAACAGGAATTGCCGGAAACACATTTCTGATAGAGATAATTCTGTGCTCTAGCAGATCAATCAAGCACTTTAATGGGCGGTGAAAACCCTTCCCGCTGAAAGCACTCAGAAGAAATACTGATTGTAGGCTGTGTTGCTCTCACCCAGTTTGAAGACAGTTAACCGTTGGCCTGGCATGTGCACTTCCACGGGATAATAGATTTGTTCATTTGGTACCTGGTCGATCAGAAAGCAAACACATCTCACATAAACGACAGAATGATGTCTAAAAGTCACATACACCTTCTGGAAAAGATGTCACACCTGATATTTAGTAGATAGATATTTAGTAGATCTATTATTTTGGATGCTTTTGGTTATGGGAGGGAGCCTGTGACATAATTTCCAATGAACACAGAAACTTAGTGTGTACACTTTCAGTTTCGCCTATATTCCTATGTTTGGACCTGCAATCTTGCCTCGAATGCATGAATTAGCTGTCCCAATAGCACTTTGTAGATCACAACAGAAGCAGGAGTTTTCTTTCTTTTTTTTTTATTTTAACCTTAACATTCAGTTTTCCGACTTTTTCAAGAGCTTATCCTGATAGCAAGAAGCCGAGGATGGTCTCAGATGCTTGCAAGCTGGGACCCCAGTGTGATGGTCTTAGAGGAACTGAATTCAACCAACAAGTCCATGAGAAAGCTGGAGAACGGGTCATTCTCCAGGCCAGTTCTGAAAAGAGAAGACAATCTGCTCAAGTTTTGATTGTGGGTTCGTGAGAAGCCCTGAAGCAGACGACTCAACTAATTCATACTTGGCCCCTCACACAGGAGCTGTGAGATAATTAGTGTGTTTGATTCTGAAGTTATTAATCTTGGGGATAGTTTGTAACACTGAAGTAAGTGTTTGTATGAGTGTTTTAAAATTTAGGATCAGGATCCACCCCCGGTGAATGAGCAGGCTTTTTGGAGACCACTAGGTATGGTGGAACACCTCACACAGCCTTGAGACATGGGGAGGCACTTGGACCTGCCTCTACTGAGTGTTCCAGGTTCTGCTAACTCCCCATGGGAGGCCTTACCTTCTTGTAGGAGGGAATGGTGAGTGGGCTGTGGGAGGGGAGCCTGCAGGGGTGGGGAGAGGGAAGAGGGAGATCTGTATTTGGTATGTGAATGAATAAAAAATTTTTTCTTAATGAAAATAATTTTCAAAAAGGAAAAAATTATCAAAGGCAGAGGATTTAAATCATTAGGAATTATATTATAGGAAAATAAAATTCATATAATAATTTTCTGTTCACAAAGCCTAAGCTACAGCATGCTGTATCTTTAATTAATATAAAACTGTATATTAAAAGTAACAACTTGTGAGTCTGTAGAGATGGCTCAGTAATTAAGAGCACTGGCTGATTTTCCCAGGTTTGAGTCTCAGCACCTACACAGAAGCTTACAACTGTCTGTAACTCTATATGTAGGGGATCTGAAGCCATCTTTTGGCATCTGTAAACCCTAGGCATGCACGTGGTACATAAACATGTATGCAGGAACACCTGAACACATAAAAATGATAAAATAAATATAAAAAAATATCAAATTGAATGGTTTTTTTTTATACAGAAGTTTCACAATGGTGGTAGGAATCAAGCAACAGTTATTAATATCCATTCCTTAAAGATCTATTTCGTAGATTTCTGCTTTACTTCTAGAAGATATATACAAAGCCCTTCACAGCTAGATTTGTATAACTTTTAGTAACATTTAACATTATCCAGCATATTTATTTTTTACCATAACTTCTTCACCTAATAAGTGAAAATCAAAAAGGAGAAAATAGAAATAACTAGATAAGACTAAGCAATTTAAAAATATCCTGTAGTAAGAGAGAAAAGATGGCAACAAGCGCAAATTCACTAACTTTTTGTAGCAAGTAGTCCACTTCTTTCATACCTTCGGTTACTATGTGCTTCTTTGAGATGGGTTATATTTATTTAATTAAGGATTTTAATCCCTTTAAACTGTAGGTGGAAAATATATCGCTTAAAAAATTCAACCATGTATATTATTAATCATCTAGCACAAAATTAACTCCCTTTCGACACTGAAAGCAGTAACAGTTTTGTAACTCCCCACACAATAATGAACTATTACTGTCCCTTCATAGATTAAAAAGCACTATTTCACTAAGTTACTAAACAGTTATTTGTGAACAATGGGTTCTTAGGACAACTTCACTTGAAAATACCAGGACCCCATTAGGCCTGAGTTCAGATTCAAATCTGGTCAGCTTTCAGGCCATTTATATATAAATTAGTGTCTAAAGGGTAGTTACCCTACCTCCTCCAAATGCTCAGATACAAGGTAATCATTTCAAATTTGGTTATATACTTTGATATGAAGCAATCTTATACATCCAAGTGTTTGATAAAGAATTTAATCTTGTTTCAAAAAGCAAGCGCGCGCGCGTGCGTGTGCGTGTGTGTGCGCGCGTGTGTGTGTGTGTGTGTGTGTGTGCGTGTGTGTGTGTGTGTGTGTGTGTGTGTGTGTGTGTGTGTGTGTGTATGTCTGTGTTAGGAATAACTTCATGTCTGGTAAGAATGTCTTGTTTACCAGTACTTTATTTCACCAAGGATAGTGCTAAAATATCATTTGTGGCTGGAGGTATGCTGATGCCATTAAGGTATTACATCATGGTATGCTGATGCCATTAAGGTATTACATCATATCACTCTGAATAATCCCTGTTGGCAATAAATTGATATATCAATATACTTCTATAATAGAGTCTCAGCACAATTTTGAACTTCGAGGTCTAGTGATCTTCACCATTGGCATTACCTGGAACATGTCCCACATAGGCCAGGAAAACGTGTCTTGAGTACTACACAGAGAAGACGATAGAAGATCTGAAGTTGGTTCTTCCCAGGACTCTGCATTCTACACATATGGCCTTGGCCGATTTTAATTTATATTTCTTTCCTGTTATAAGCCAGACCACCAGAGAAGAGCTTACAGTGTGTTCTGTATTTCTAGTGAATTATCAAAACTGTAAGTGGTATTGGAGACTACAGTTGTTTGTTTTCTCTTTCACAATGTTATGATGCAACAATAAATTGAAAAAGTTAAACAATTATGAGCCTTTAGTTCTGGATTATTAAACTAGTCTGATAATTAACTTCCAGATTTCATACCTTAAATTTAAGATTTAACATAATAGCTACTATTTCTGTAACATCTCCGATTATACTACGTAATGTGGGTGAAGTAGTGAGAATCAGGGATACTGGCTAATAACTCATGTTTATATTGCCAACAAGTGCCAAATTCTGAGTCAGATCTTGTTTTATTTCCAAACTCCATCTTTCCCATGCTGGCAGGTGGCCCATGGCACATTAAAGTAGCCCTGACTTTGAATCCGGTATCTTTTTTGTTGAATTACCGACTTTGAAAACCTTTCCACTATATACATTAAAATTTTGTCAGACTAATTATCTTAAAATGGTGATATTAGTTAAGAAGACCTTTCATTTTTCATGATCTCTGTTTTCTTCTGGATTTTTTTCTTCTAGAAATTTTGTCTAATTTTGCTGTTTTTATTTATTTGTTGTTTGTTTATGTGTTTATTTAAATTTTTATTCTTCTCTCATACATTACATCCCAACTGCAGTTTATCCTCCCTCCACCCCACCCAGTCTCTCCACCCACCTCTTCTCTCCCCAAGATCAAATCCTTCTCTGTTTCCCTTTAAAACAAACAAACAAACAAAAGAGCAGGACTCCCGGGTATATCTGCCAAACCTGCCTATAAGACTGGGCACGAACCTCATAGAGGTTTCCTCATAGGAGGAAAAGGGCCTCAGGCACAGGCAAAAATGTTAGCAACATGCTAGTCTTTTTACTATATGACCTATTCTTTTTACTATTACGTCTAATAGTTACAGATAAATCAACAATGGTATTCTTCAGCTTACACTCTCTTGCTCCTTATCTTGGGGCTTATTTACCTTTTTTATATTTGATAATATCAGGCAGTCAGTCTTAAAGATTTGTTTGTCTCTCATGACCTCACATTTCTCATGGTCCTCCCTCAGACACATTCATTATATCCCTTGTCTATACATCTTCAGTTGTCCTTGAGGTTCTCTCCATAATCCTCCCATAGGCCACTTTACCTAATCATGGTTTTAACTTGATTCTGTCTCTGCCCTCAGATCAGGCCCCTTGGTTGAGGTTCAGATGAAACCTGTTAACACAGCTGTCCCGCTGGACAAAGTACAAATGCATGAGGGTCTCAAGTATGTCACACACAAAATGAACCTACTTGTTTTCTATACCTTCTCCCATTTCTGTGTTCACTATCACATTACTTCTCCTCACATCCTATCCTGCCTAAGTCCTCTTTAAAATTCTCTTCCCCTTCCACTGTATTGTTTGTGACTTCATCATTACCTAAAAATACTGCCAAAATTCCTGCCTCTCCCCTCCTCACTGATATCTGCAGTATCTTGTACAGAATAATATGCACTTCATCATATAGGAGACCCAGGAGTTATTTAAAATATTTGAATCATAAGGTAGAAAAATTATTCTTATATTATAAGAACATTATCTCAATCCTGGGTAAAATTTACATATCAGAATAAGAAAACAAATTGATATTAGTTCATGTGAGGAGAATTAAACAAAAAATGGGAGGGAGTTGCAGCAGGGATTGGCCAGGAAATGCATAAAAGAGACGGAGAAAATGTTTTTTGTTTTTTGTTTTTGTTTTTTTTTTCTGAATGTCTGATTCTGGGGTAGGGATGTAGCCAGATGGTGAAGCTATTCATAGAATTAGAAAATAAAAGAGTGCTGTCAAGGGAGAGGTCAAAGAACTCTTTCTGAATCATCTTCCTTTTGAGACTTCTTCACTGAACTTCATCATTAGGAAAAGCTCTAATGGAATAACTAGACAAACATACAAATCCATAAAAAAATAAACTGAGGTTTCTCTAGAGAGACCATATACTTACTCAGATGTTTTAAAGGCAGTTTATATCTGTATTTGGAAGACATGTGAGATGCTTTAAAAATGTATAAGAGCTACATTTAATATTCTTGAGTAATAGTCATATTTTTACCACCCATGGCATCTTTTTCATTTATTTAAGCAAATGTAGAAAGCACACTAGCTCTGAAGTATGAGCGGCAAATGACAGGTAATGAAAAGTCATTCTAATGCATTGTAGATTTTATGGATGGCTTGAATGAATCAAATTTTAGTTCTAAAGCAAAAAATTACCATACTTTGGAGCTAGGAAAATTCATCATTTTCATTCATTTTTTTCTGCTTCTTGATATAGTCTTATGAACTGCTTGCTTCTTTTATGAACTCTACTGATGATGCATGAAGTTCATAATTTACTTACTGACTTGTAGTGTTCTTTACTGCCAAATCATTAGTTCAACATGCAAATAAGGTCTATAAACTGTACTAAATTAGTTTTTTTGCATTAAGGGATACCACTAGCAAGTTCAAGTCAGCATTAGCAAAAAGTTTTAGGATTCATTAGAAACTATGTGTTCATATTACTGAGTGAAGAGACTTCTAATTTAAGACACAATGTAATGTGACATTCTTTCTATTCTTGGTGATGATCAAGATAAATTAGACACTTCTGATTGTGAACCACTACATGTACAAATACAAGAACCGGAAATCATTCTATGACCAGATGTGATAACAGTTACAACAAACACTTCTTGGGATTTTTTAAAGTGAAAGTTGTTTTATTTTTTTATTTTTATTGAAAATAAATTATCTCATACAATCCATCCCAAGCACAGTTTTCCTTCTCTCTACTCCTTCCAGCTTCCCCATACCTCCCTCCTCCCCAGTCCCACTTCCCCTTCCTTTCCTCTTCAGAAAACAGCAGGCCTCCAAGAGATGATAGCCAAACAGGACAAAAAAAGACACAACAAAACAAGGCAAAAACCCTCATATTGAGGCTGGACAGGGCAACCCAACAAGAGAGAGTCTCAAGAGCAGGCTAAAGAGTAAGAGATACATCCACACCTAATGTTAGGAATTCCACAATAACACCGAGCTGTAATATATATACAAGAGTATGTGGTTCAGACCCATGCAGTCCCATGCTTGCTTCTTCAGCCTCTGTGAGCCCATGTGAGACCCACTTAATTGATTCAGTGAGCCATATTCTCCCGGTGTCCTCCATCCCCTCAGATTGCTACAATCTTTCCTCCCTCTCTTCCCTCAGGGTCCCCAGATCTCTGAGGGGAGGGAACTGATGGAGACCTCCAACTTTTTCACAGTCCGTTTATAGCCAGGTAGAACTTTAGCACAAATAGGCAGGCCTAAGAAGAGCTTCAAATAATTATCTTCCCAAAAGAGGGCTGTGAGAAGGCACATAGCAACATCTATAGACTTGAAGATCTGCTACTAACTTGCAAACTGAGTATGTGTATTTGTGGTAGTTAAGTTTGTATGCTGATGTGAATGAACTAAGGAACATTTAAAAATGTACAAGTTTTGTGTCTCTATGAGATCTTGTCCATGGAGAATTGACTGAGGGAGGAAGATAGGCTCTGAAAGTGGGCAGTACCCTCACTTGTGGTAGGATCCCACACTGAATATAATGAGAATAAAATAAAGTTAGAATGTATGTTCCCCTTTCTCTGATTTCTGATGCCCTAAGATCTGAGCAATTACTATCTTCATCCAGCACAAGAGCTGGTCCCCACTAGAACAACACTATTCCCTGAATCATACACTGGAATCTGTCCTACGTTAAGTTGTTTTGCTATGTATGTACTTATAGCAGTGAGAAAGGTAAATACTACAATGTTTTTGCCAGTGAAGTTGACTGTGCCTGGAACTGGTTAACCTGAATCACTCAGCAGGTGATAGAGTTGTACATAATTGTGCATAGTGGTTTCATTTTTAAATATGTGTGTGTGGTGTGCAAGTGCATGTGCATACTTGTATATGAATGCATGCAGATGTCAGAGGAGGATGTTGGGTGTCATTTCTATCATTCTCGACCATATTCCCTTGAGATGAGCTCTTTCAGCTCTGCTGACTGACAGCACCTCCCTGGGTCCACTTTTCTTTGATTCATGGTGCTAGAGTTACAGGCATATATAGTTGAACACTGATTTTATATAGGTCCTGGGATTCCCAAATTTAGGTTTTTATACTTGAGCACCAAATATTACCCCTGAGCTATCTCTTCTTCCCTCATTATGTTTTGCAATACTACTTTTACTTAATGAACCTTGCTTCAAAGTGTATTCTCTTCCATTTGAAATATGAACAGGATTTATTTAAAGAAATATTACTTATTTCTGAAGATAGTAAATTATTTCTAGGGTATTTTCTCTTCAGTTATGAAAATTATAACTGCAGAAAGTAACTTCAGTGTCTTTTGAAATATTCTTTCCACTTACACCATTCAATTAACAAATGATTAAATTTATTCATCTTCTTTCAGTTAATCTTATATGACTAGTTTCAATCCTTATGGGGACCATAAAGCCCTCACCTTTAAATGGCTTATAACATAGTAAGATTATCAGGAACACAAACAAATATACATAAATAATGGTCTGCTTCAGTAACAACAACAACAAAAAGCCAACAGGACAGGCAAATAAATTTCTCTAAAAGCATAGTTTAAAACAAAGCTGAGTGAATAAAGGTATAGAAATACAGAAAAATTGACATTTGGTCTGACATCTTAAGAAGATAAGTGAGATTTCAATATTATAACCCAAGGAAGAAGTGAAGAAAATAACTCTAGACAGCAAGAGTTGTCATGGTAGATATGCACAAATGATGACCCTGATCCTATTAGGTCTGTGATGCCATTCTATTATACTTTGGTACAAAAACAACTGCCCTAGGCTTAAGCATGAAGGTGATGTGGTCAGTAACATGGACAGATTCTCTCTCTCTCTCTCTCTCTCTCTCTCTCTCTCTCTCTCTCTCTCTCTTCACTATTCATTCTGGAGCTTCTGGTCTGCCGCCAACACTGAGAGGGCTTAGAAATAGTCATTCTCATTCTCAGAACAGGAAACAAATAAAATTTTAATGACATTTCTAGGTCATATCATAAAACTGAGGGCAAACTGCAATGCCAAAATGTAGAAAGTGGCAGATGTAAGCAATTATAGCCTCGACCAGCTTATCTGAAATAGACTCTGCAAGAGCTACTAAATGCTAGAGATGTTTAAATGGTATCTTTGATAACGTAACACATGAAAGAACAATGCATGAGAACTACAGAGTTGAGATGAAGTAATGTACTCGTTTTCACTGGTTTTACTTCCAGGAACGCAGCAAATGTCTTCTTTGTGAAGACTCCTTATATGTCTTCTCATAGCTCTGACAAAACAGCCTTCTTAGCAAAGGCCTGCCTCCTCTACAAAAAATGAGAGTTGGTATGAGCTTTTCCTCATGTGGAGGAAGATTTTTCTGAACTCTCTAGACCTTCTAACATGCCTAAGGAAATAGTAAAATAATAAAGCTAAAAACCACTTCTTTAAAGCTCTCACACAGAAACAATTTCACCAAGATAATAGAATTTCATCTGAAATTATACTGTTTCCCTTCCTAACGTTTTACTATCACATCAACAGAACCCCAGTATAATAACAATAGATTGAAGTTGGAAGAGTTACAGAGAACAGGCTATGTAAAAAGATGTAAATACGAAGACACCAGAGGAGGCTACCACCTGCAGCCAGAAGAAGCATTAGGCATATCCCAACTGCTTTGTACATTGATGTAAAACTAGGTATTGCAGAGTTTCCACTTCATATTTTCAGGTTTGTTTTTTGTTTTCTTTTAATTTTCCAATTATGACAATCTGGAGTTATGGATCAGTGTTTAAAAGCACTTGGTGCCATTACAGAGATCCAGAGTTCAGTTTTCAGCACCTGTATCAGGCAGTCCACAACTACCTGCAACTCAAGATCTAGGGGGATCTATTCCTGGACTCTGTGGACACACACATACACACAATAACCATAATAATAATAATAATTTAAATCTTAAAAGTTTTTAAAAATAAAAATAAAATTGCATTTATTCTTTTATTTGTGTATGTGTGTAGGTCAGTGGTTAACTTACGGGAGTCTGATTTTCCTTCCAAAGTAATAGGTCAAGAATTCAAATTCAGGTAATCAGGCTTGGCAGCAAACCGTCTTACACATTTAGCTATCCTGTAGACTTCATGTATAATTTACATCAAAACCTTACAAGCCACATCAAACGACAAAAGAAACTGTATGAAGAATCTGATTAAGCACCATGCGTAGCCTCAGATGATAATGATTGTAGAATTAACAGGTATGATGTTTTGAATAACTGTGACTTCTAACAAAACAAGCAGTTGGGAAACACAGAAAGGATCTCTTAAATTAGAGTAAAGTAATAGAAATGAAAAGTACTGTAAAAATAAAAAGACAACTTTTCAATTATAATTTTTCATATATTTTAATCATATTCTTTCTTCTCCTGCAACTGCACTCAAATCATGTCATCACTACCCAAGCAACTTCAAGTTCTCTCTCTCTCTCTCAAAACAAAAACAAAAACTTCAAATCAAAATAAATAAACTAACAACCAATAATACAAAAACCACCAAAACAAAATAAAACAAAACAGAAAATACACAAAAACAGTATGGAATTCATTTTGTGTTGGCCAAGGACTCCTGGTCATAGCGCCTGCCCTGGAGCGTGGTTGATATATCCAATGACTCTCCTTTGGAGGAAATTGGTTTTCACTTCCCAACAGGTATCAATTGTCCATAGTTTCTTGGTTAGGAGTAGGAATTTGTGTCCACTCCCTCTTTTGTATGCTGTCTTTCGGATTTTTGTCTTGGTTGAACCTGTGTAGTTCTTGTGCACATTGCTACAGTCTCTGTGCATTCATATGTGTTTTAACCCTGTTGTATTTGGATGACTCTGTTTCCATGGAGTTACCACCACCTCTGGCTTTTATAATCTTTTTACCTCCACTTTGGCATAGATAGGTAAGTTTGAGAAGCAGGTTTGGATAGAGATATTCCACTTAGGACTGAGTGATCCAAAGTCATTTTATTCACATTGTCCAGTTGTATGTCTCTGTGTTTATTACCATACTGAAAGAAGTTTCTTTGATGAGGGCTGAGTGGTCTATGCATATAGTCATTATTAGGTGTGTTTCTTTTTTCTTTTACTATATTCCTTTAACAGAATAATAGTAGAAGGTTTTCTTCTGGGGCCCATCACCTATCTAGTCTCAGGTTCTTGGCCTTAACAGTGTCAAGTATGGGTTCCATTTCAATGTGCTTTAAATTCAATGAAAAAGTTGGGCACTTCCATAATATTTGTGCCATTAGTGTTCTGTTATATTTGGAAAGCAGAAATGTGCATAACAGGATTTAAAGCCAATGATATTGATGGTTACTTTTCTCTTCCTGTAGTGTGAAAAAAGTAACTTCCAGCACTATGAAAGGCTAGTCAATAGGGGTGAAGCTTCCAGTTGGGCAGCAGCTCTACTTCTCTGTATTCAATGGTAAGTGTTGTCTTCAGCAATAGGACTTTATCATCAAATCATGGAGAGTAATCAATAGTCTGAGCAATAGTCTGAGATGTTTGGAGCTGGGTTCTCTGGGACCCCTTTCCAATAACTCACCAAGATACAACCAGGCACCGGAAGTTTTGCTTGGTGGCATAAGATGTCTTTTGGACTCTCTCTCCTCTTCCCTCTCTCCTCTCTCTCCTTTCCTCTTCTCCTCTCCTCTCCTCACTCACGTGTGTGTTTCACACAGGCCTGTCACATCTCTTCCTATCCTATATTAATAAACAGCTCTTCTGTGGAAAAAAAAAAAGATGTCTTTTGGAGAACTGCTTCCCCCATCATATGGTGACTTCCTTTAAATTCCTTTTATGTACATATCCATTTTAGGAAGCTTCTACAGTAATAGGTTTCCATACGGCTTTTCAAAAGACTTTTAGTACTGGTTTTGTCTCCCTACATTCCCTTCTTTACCCTAACCTCCCCCAGTCTCACTATTTAGTCCCTGATTCTAGTTTCCCAGTATCTATTTACAATATTATATTCAACTATTTCTTCCTTGAAAGATCCCTTCTCCATCCTGGTCCTTTACTAGCTACCTAACTTCTGTGGTTGCTTAGATTAAAGCACACATTTCTAAAGCTTAAAAACTAACATCTATTTTTGGTTGTGAGCCTAGCCTTTAACGGCTGAACCATCTCTCCAGTGGTAGAGTGCTCGCCTAGCAAGCACAAGGCCCTGGGTTCGATCTTCAGCTCAAAAAAAAAAAAAAAAACCTAACATCTACATATGAGAGAAAAATATGCAATGTTTGTCTTTTGAGGGTCTGAGTTACTTTACTCATAATGATTATTTCTAGCTCCATCCACTTACCTGCAAATTTCATAATTTCCTTTTTCTTAACAGATGAATAATATTCTACTGTGTAAATGTGCTACGCTTAGTTGATGAACATGTAAGGTGTTTCCAATTTCTGGCTATTATGAATAGAACAGCAATGAACATATATGAGAAAGACTCTATACAGTCGAATGAAGAGTGATTTGAGTACATGCTCAGGAATTATAAGGCTGGATCTTCAGTTTTCAGCTTTTGGGGTGCCGTCACAGTTTTCCCTCCCACTAGCAATGGGTGGGTTTTTCCTTTCCCTCTCATCCTCTTCGGCATCGACAAAGGTGCTATCATTTGTCTTATTGATCCTGCTCATTATGACTGCAGTAAGATGAAATCTCCATGTCGTTGTGGTTTCCATTTCCCTCATGGTTAAGGATGTTGAAGATTATCTACATGTTTCTCTACCATCTGAGTTTCAGCTTCAAGAACCTTCTGTTTGGTTCTGTGCCCCAGTTTTATTGAGCTATTTATTTTCTTGATGTTCAATTTCTTTTCATGCTTTATATATTCTGAGGGCTAGTCGTCTGTCAAATACATGATTGTTAGTGATTTATTCCTACTCTCTAGGCCGCCACTTTCTTTCCATGAAGGTGTCCTTTGATGTACAGAAGTGTTTAGCTTGAGGTAACTCTAACCCAAGTGAAAGACTGGTACAATAAAAACTTAAAGAAATTGAAAAAAAATTGCAGAAAATGTCAGAAGATGGAAAGATCTCCCAAGCTTATGAATCAGTAGGATTAATATTGTGAACATGGCTGTTCTATCAAAAACAACCTACAGATACAATGCAATTCCCATCAAAATTCCAAAACAACTCCACAGACTTTTTTTTTCCAAATCTACAACTTTGTTAGGAAACACAAACAATCTTGCATCGCTAAAACAATCCTGAATAATAAAACCACTGCTGGAGTTATTAGCGTTCCATTTTAAGTTGTATTACAGAGCATTAATAATAACAAAAAACCAGTATAGTATTGGCATAAAAACAAAAATGGTTATCAATGGAATAGAATGTACGACTCAGCTGGAATTCTATATTTTTATGGACAGCTGATTTTGATAAGTCAAAAATACACACTTGAGGAAAAACAGCACTTTCAACAAATGGTGCTCATCAAACTGGATAGCTGCATATAGAAGAATGAAAGTAGATGCATAGTTATCCCCCTGCACAAAACTCAACTCCAAATGTATCAAGGATCTTAAAACCTAACCACATAACTTGAATGTTATAGGAGATAAATCAGGAGTAAGACTGAATTCATTGCCTTGGGAAAGGACTTTCTGAACAGAATACCAACAACACAAGCGTTAAAATAATCAATTAATAAAATAACAACACTTGTGATTTTTCTCATTAGTTGGTAGGTCATGACCAAGTAAAGAGGAGTGAAACTTAATACACCTCACTAAAAAAAAAAAGAACATTCAACAGTTTGAAAGAATTTGAAAAGGTTGTAAAATATGAGTCACTGGAAGACCAGAAGTTAGTTATTTGCCTGAGTAACTAATGAAAGTTTGCAGAACTGTCCTCATGAACCCTTTTGTCTACATACCTTAACTGATAAATAAAGGTTCTGTGAGATTACTATAATAATGTAATTATTAGTAATTACATCATGATAATTTTTGCATGCATAATAATCGTTAATTTCCTAGTTGTTATTTAAATCTTGCTTTGTCTTTGGGGATGTCATAAGTATCTTTAATAAGAGTTATTTTATAAGCTTAGTAGGAATTTAAAAAGAGATCTAGCTGGAAGGTAGATTGAGTTAATAGAGTTTGAACACTGTGTTCCACTTTCCAAAAGCTAATTAGGCATAAACAAATCAGTGCTTTTAAAAACATAGATACATTTTCATTATAATTTCATCACACTTTGTCTTTCCCACATCTGGGGTAGGTTAAAATGAATTAATTTTCTGTATGACTGTTATTGTCTTGATGGAAAGACTAGAAGATGACTAAGCAGAAAAACTGAAGCTTGTTTATGTGTCTGTATCTCCTTTTGGTAAAGTTTGATTTAATCTCTTAAGCCTTTAGATCAATGGTTCGTGAACCCTCTTTGGGGTCAAATGACCCTTTCACAGGGAGTCATATATAAGATATGCTGAATAACAGATGTTTATATTATGATTCATTATAGTAGCAAAATTACAGTTATAAAATTGCAGTTATAAAGTATCAATGAGAATAATTTTATGGTTGAAGGTCAGTACATTAGGAACTGTATTAAATGTTCATAACATTAGGAAGGGTGAGAAGCATTGCTTTGGATGAACTGATAATGAAATCACAGGCATGGATCAAATCCTTAAGAACATAAGTATAAAATTTTCTAGTAACATGAAACAAATGTATATCTCACTTTGGATTTTACCTTGTGATAAAATTTAGAATAGTAGGATTTAAATATCCAGGTTAAATGTACAAAAATTCATCAATCTCTCCTGGGTACACAACTGAAAGAAACATTTTTATCTTTCCAAATTGAACACAGTAAAGACTGTGCTCTTCCGTGAAATTTTCAGGTGAAATTTGTGGATATGGATTTTGTAGAAAAACCTTTCAGATTCAATTAAATTTTATAATGTACAATAAAAATATATCCATATTTCTTTCAACATCTATTTTTCCTTAAGTAATGGACATATACTTGATACCTTAAAAGAAGAAATTAAGAAGCAATGATAGGCACTCATAGTTGTTCTCTCTCTCTCTCTCTCTCAGCTCTCTAAAAAGGAAGGCTGCAATCACCATGGAGACTGAGAATCTGTCATTAGTACTGTCTTTATATCAAACTTCTGGGAAGTTGGGCAACCATGGACCCAATCTATAAAGGCACTATCTCTAAAATTTTAATCAGATTTTATGCTTCCTATTTCTTTGAGTACAACATGTAGCACGTGCAAAACATGCCAGAGAATATGGCACTATTGCTTTTATATTATTTCTCATTAAAAAAAAAACACACATAAAGTTGACAACTTTAGCACACTTTCAAATATGCAGTTGGAATGTTACCAAATGATAAAATCTAAGAGTCTGGAAAGTACCATTTAGTATGAAACATACATTTCTTCTTTCTGGTTTCATAAACCACTACAGTCTTAAGACATTGTTTTACTCCTATGGAGAAGAGTTTCCTTGGCTATACCTCCCTCATTAAAGCTAAAAAGTAAACAATCAAGAAAACTAAACCATAGCATATTATATCTTGCTTAATGGTGGCTATATATGGATAAAATGCTAAAATATCAGGTTTCTCTACCTCTACTCCAGAACTTCTTACATAATGATTATGGTGATATTTCTTGGAATACAAGATACCACCCTTGCCAACAGAAAGGTAGTAGTCTAGTGAAATGAGTATAAACTTGCAAATGTTTTGACAATCTATCTGAAAATGTAACAATAAAAAAATTCAATTAGGAATAGAAAAACTTCAAAAAATCCAATGACAACTAAACTGAATAAAATCCACTGTATCTGAGTGCCTGGGTTATAGTCAGAGAGGCAACTGCGCCTGGGTCCCACTGCTGGACACAGGCCACCCCAGGAGGACCTGACCAACTTGGCCCCAGTTTCCTGCCTATTGGCGGGCCCTGCAGGAAGTCTTCCCTTTCCAAGACTGCAGACAGACACTGCAGTCTCCACACCCTGCCCCCACACCCATTTGCTCGAGAGCCCCAGCCACTTCCTGAGACTCAGAGACCAGCTCTGAGCTTCCATCCACCCTGGAACTCCTATCTGAACCAGAGAGACCAGAAGAACTCCCATCTGGCCAAGAGGAGCTCCCATCTGGACAAAATAAGGAGACCCCAGGGACTTCCCGAGACTCAGAGTCCAGCCCCCCATATCCTATCTGTCCAGCACTCTCATCTGGACCAGCACTCCCATCTGGCCTAGAGCTTCCATCTAGACCAGAGAGAGGCTCCCTAAATCTTTCAACTCTCTCTGGACCAAGTACACTGATAAGACCAAGAACGAACACAAGAGGAGATGGGCAGACGTCAAGGCAGAAGTACATACAACAAAATAAAGAGCAATACAGCATCACCAGAACCTAACTCTTCTCCAACAGCTAGATCAGAACATCACGGAATGGAAGAAGAAGAAGAAAACAACCTTATAAGTAACATCATGAAGAGGCTAGAGCCTTATATAGAAGAAATCAAAAATAAAGTAGAGGAACAGACAAACAAAAAATGGGAAGAATGTTAATAAAAAACTAGAGGAAAGGACAATTAAAGCAGAAGAAAACAATAAATCCTTGAATGAAAATCATGAAACACACAAGGGAGACAATCTAAGATCTGAAGAGGAAAATAGAAAAAATGAAGAAGACACTAGCAGAAGGAATGTTGGAAATAGAAAATCTGAGTAAACAAACAGGAATTTCACAGGCAAGTATAACCAACAGAATGCAAGAGATGGAAGAGAGGATCTCTGGTGTTGAAGATATGGTAGAAGAAATAGATTCATCAGTCAAAGAAAACACTAAAACCAACAAAGTCATGACCCAAAATGTCCGAGAAATTTGGGACACCATGAAAAGACTAAACCTACAAAAAAGAGGGATAGAGGAAGGAGAATACCAACTCAAAGGCACAGAAAATATATTTAACAAGATCATAGAAGAAAACTTTCCCAACTAAAAGAAGGAAATACCTATGAAGATACAAGAAGCCTATAGAACACCAAACAGACAGGACCCACAAAAAATGTCCCCTCACCACATAATAATTAAACAACTAAATGTACTGAATAAAGAAAGAATATTAAGGGCAGCAAAGGAAAAAGGCCAAGTGACTTATAAAGGCAAACCCATCAGAATAACACCTGATTTCTCGATGGAGACTTTGAAAGTCAGAAGGACCTGGACAGATATAATGCAGACACTAAGAGACCATGGATGCCAGCCTACACTAATATACCCAGCAAAACTTTCAATCATCATAGATGGAGTGAACGAGACCTTCCAAGACAAAACCAGATTTAAACAATACTTATCCACCAACCCAGGCCTACAAAAAGCACTAGAAGGAAAATTCCAACCTAAGGAAGGCAGATACACCCATGAAAACACAGGCAATAGATAACACCATAGCAGTAAACCCCAAAGAAGAGAAGTACACACACACACTACCACCAAAAAATAAAAATAACAACAGGAAAAAACAATCACTGGTCATTAATATCCCTTAATATCAATGGACTTAATTCACCTATAAAAAGACACAGACTAACAGAATGGATATGAAAACAGGACTCATCTTTCTGCTGCATACAAGAAACACACCTCAAATTCAAAGACAGACACCTCCTAAGAATAAAAGGCTGGGAAAAGACTTTCCCATCAAATGGTCTTAAGAAGCAAGCTGGTGTAGCCATCCTAATATCCAGCAAAATAGACTTCAAACTAAAATCAATCAAAAGAAATAATAAAGGACATTACATACTCATCGCAGGAAAGATCCACCAAGATGAAGTCTCAATTATGAACATTTATGCCCCAAACACAAGAGCACCCATATATGTAAAAGAAACATTACTAAAGCTTAAATCACATATAAAACCCCACACATTAATAGTGGCAGACTTCAACACCCCACTTTCACCTCTGGACAGATCAGCCAAATTGAAACTTAACAGAGACACAATGGAATTAACTGATGTTATGGCTCAGATGGACTTAATCAATATCTACAGAACATTCCACCCAAACAAAAAACAATATACCTTCTTCTCAGCACCCCATGGAACCTTCTCTAAAATCGACCACATACTTGGCCACAAAGCAAATCTCAACAGATACAAAACAATTGGAATAACCTCCTGTGTTCTATCAGACCACCATGGTTTAAAGTTAGATTTCAACAACAGAAAAAACTACAGAAATCCTACAATCTCATGGAAACTGAATAATGGTCAACTGAATCACCAATGCATTAAGGAAGAAATAAAGAAAGAAATTAAAGACTCCCTAGAGATCAATGAAAATGAATACACCACATACCCAAACTTATGGGATACTATGAAAGCAGTGCTAAGAGGGAAATTCATAGCACTGAATGCCCACATAAAGAAGCTGGAGAAATCTCACGCTAGTGACTTGACAGCACACCTGAAAGCCCTTGAACAGGAAGAAGCAAAGTCTCCCAGGAGGAACAGACACCAGGAAATTATCAAATGAGAGCTGAAATCAATAAAATAGAAATAAAGAGAACAGTACAAAGGAGTAATGAAACAAAGAGTTGGTTCTTTGAGAAGATCAACAAGATAGACAAGCCCTTATCCAAACTAACCAAAAGACAGAGAGAGAGCATCCAAATTAACAAAATCAGAAATGAAAAGGGGGACATAACAACAGACAATGAGGAAATCCAGAGAATCATCAGGTCATACTTCAAAAACCTCTACTCCACAAAACTGGAAAATCTAAAAGAAATGGATAATTTTCTGGATAGGTACCACATACCTAAGTTAAATCAAGACCAGATAAACCATTTAAATAGTCCAATAACCCCTAAGGAAATAGAATCAGTCATTAAAAGTCTCCCAACCAAAAAAAGCCCTGGACCTGATGGTTTCACTGCAGAATTCTACCAGATCTTCAAAGAAGACTTAATACCAATATTCTTTAAATTGTTCCACACAACAGAAGCAAAAGAAATATTACCAAACTCCTTCTATGAGGCTACAATTACCCTGACTCCTAAACCAAACAAAGATGCAACAAAGAAAGAGAACTACAGACTGATCTCCCTCATGAACATTGATGCAAAAATAGTCAATAAAATTTTGGCGAACAGACTCCAAGAACACATCAAAACAATTATCTACCATGATAAAGTAGGCTTCATCCTAGGGATGCAAGGGTGGTGCAACATATGAAAGTCCGTCAATGTAAACACCATATAAACAAACTCAAAGAAAAAAACCACATGATCATCTCACTAGATGGAGAAAAGGCATTTGACAAAATCCAACACCCCTTCATGATAAAGGTCTTGGAGCGATCAGGAATACAGGGAACATACCTAAACATAATAAAGGTAATCTACAGCAAGCCAACAGCCAACGTCAAATTAAATGGAGAGAAACTCAAAGCAATACCACTAAAATCAGGAACAAGGCAAGGCTGTCTCCTTTCCCCCTACTTATTCAATATAGTACTTGAAGTTCTAGCCAGAGCTATAAGACAACATAAAGAGATTAAGGGGATACAAATTGGAAAGGAAGAAGTCAAACTCTCCCTATTTGCAGATGACATGTTAGTATACCTGAGTGACCCCAAAAATTCAACCAAGGAACTGATACAGCTAATAAAAACCTTCAGCAACATTGCAGGATACAAAATCAACTCAAAAAAATCAGTAGCCCTCCTATATACAGTAGACAAACAGGCTGAGAAGGAAATCAGAGATTTCCTTTACAATAGCCACAAATGATATAAAATACCTTGGGGTTAAGTTAACTAAGCATGTGAAGGACCTATATGACAAGAACTTTAAGTCCCTGAAAAAAGAAATTGAAGAAGATGTCATAAAATGGAAAGATCTTCCATGCTCATGGATAGGCAGGATTAACATAGTAAAAATGGCGATCTTACCAAAAGCAATCTACAGATTCAACACAATTCCCATCAAATTACCAACACAATTCTTCACAGATCTGGAAAGAATAATACTCAACTTCATATGGAAAAACAAAAAACTCAGGATAGCCAAAAGAATCCTGTGCAATAAAACAACCTCTGGAGGCATCACAATCCCCGACCTCAAGCTCTACTATAGAGCTACTGTAATAAAAACAGCTTGGAACTGGCATAAAAATCTACATGTGGACCAATGGAATCAAATTGAAGACCCTGACATTAACCCGCACACCCATGAACATATAATTTTTGACAAAGAAGCCAAAAATATACAATGGAAAAAAGAAAGCATCTTCAACAAATGGTGCTGGCATAACTGGATGTCAATGTGTAGAAGGCTGCAATAGATCCATATGTGTCACTGTGCACAAAACTTAAATCCAAGTGGATCAAAGACCTCAACATAAATGCAGCTACTCTGAACCTGATAGTAGAGAAAGTAGGAAGTACTCTTGAACGCATTGGCACCGGAGATCACTTTCTAAATATAACACCAGTAGCACAGACACTGAGAGAAACAATCAATCAATGGGACCTGCTGAAACTGAGAAGCTTTTGTAGAGCAAAAAACATGCTCAACAAGACAAAGCCACAGCCTACAGAATGGGAAAAGGTCTTCACCAATGCCACATCTGACAGAGGGCTGATATCCAGAATGTATAAAGAACTCAAGAAATTAGACATCAAAATGCCCAACAGTCCAATTAAGAAATGGGGTATAGAACTAAACAGAGAATTCTCCACAGAGGAAGTTCAAATGGCTGAAAGACATTTAAGGAATTGCTCAACATCCCAAATTATCCAGGAAATGCAAATCAAAACGTCTCTGAGATACCACCTTACACCTGTCAGAATAGCTAAGATCAGAAGCACAGAAAACAGCTTATGTTGGAGAGGATATGGAGCAAGGGGAACTCTCCTCCACTGCTGGTGGGAATGCAAGCTTGTACAGCCACTTTGGAAATCAATATGGCACTTCCTTAGAAAATTGGGAATCCATCTCCCCAAAGACCCAGGTGTAGCACTTTTGGGCATATACCCAAGGAATACTCAATCATATCACAAGGGCATTTGCTCAGCTATGTTCATATCAGCATTGTTTTGTAATAGCCAGAACCTGGAAACAACCTAGATGCCCTTCAACTGAAGAATGGATAAAGAAAATATGGCACATATACACTATGGAGTACTACTCAGCAGAGAAAACAATAACATCATGAGGTTTGCAGGCAAATGGATGGATCTAGAAAAAAAACATCCTGAGTGAGGTAACCCAGACTCAGAAGGACAAACATGGATGTACTCACTCATAGGAGGATACTAGATGTAAAACAAAGATGACTAGACTGCTACACAACTCCAGGGAGGCTACCTAGAAAAAAGGACCCTAGGAAAGACCGAAGGATCACCCAATGACAGAGAAATGGATGAGATCTACATGAACAACCTGGACGATAGTGGGAGTAAAGAAGGGCAAGATTTGAGGGAAAGAAAGCTTAGGGGAGCAGGAGCTCCCAGCTGGATCAAGAACAGAAAGGGAGAACGAGGAATAACAGACCATGATAAATGAAGACCACATGAGAACAGGAATAGGCAGAGTGCTGGAGAGGCCCCCAAAAAATCCACAATGATACAACCTCTGTAGACTGCTGGCAATGGTTGAGAGAAAGCCTGATCTGACCTAGACCGGTGATGAGATGGCTAAACACCCTAACTGTCGTGCTGGAACTCTCGTCCAATAACTGATGGAAGTGGATGCAGAGATCCTCAGCCAGGCCCCAGATGGAGCTCCAGGTGTCCAAGTGTTGAGAAAGAGGAAGGTCTGCAAGAGCGTGAATTATTGAATCCAAGATTGCAAAAAGCACAGGGACAAATAGCCAAACCAATGGAAGCACATGAATTATGAACCAAAGGCTGTGGAGCCCCCAGCTGGATCAGGCCCTCTGGATAAGTGAGACAATTGAATAGCTTGATCTGCTTAGGAGGCACCCAGGCTGTGGGACCAGGATCTGTCCTTAGTGCATGAGCTGGCTGTTTGAAACCTTGGGCTTACACAGGGACGCTTTGCTCAGTCTGGAAGGAGGTGACAGGACCTGCCTGTACTGAATCCACCAGGTTTAAATGAATCCCCAGGGGTGCCTTGATCCTGGAGGACATGGGAATGGAGGGGAGGGGCTTGGGGGAGAGTGTGGCTGGGGGTGGGAGGGGGGAGGACAGGGGAACCCATGGCTGATGTATAAAATTGAAAACACATAATAATAAAGAAAAAAACAAAAAAAAAACTTGACCTGTAGAGCTGGAGAGATGACTCAGAGTTTAAGAGCACCGACTGCTTTTCCAGAGGTCCTGAGTTCAATTCCCAGCCACCACATAGTGGCTCACAACCATCTGTAATGAGAACTGGCGCCCTCTTCTGTATACATAATAAATAAATAAATAAAAAACCCTGACATGTGGACTAATGGAATCAAACTGAAGACTCTTACATTAATCCACATACCTATGAACAACTGATTTTTGACAAAGAAGTCAAAACTGTACAATGGAAAAAAAGAAAGCATCTTCAACAAATGGTGCTGGCATAACTGGATATCAACATGTAGAAGATTGCAGGTAGACACATATCTATTGCCATGCACAAAACTCAATTCCAAGTGGATCAAAGACCTCAACATAAATCCAGTTACACTGAACCAGATAGAAGAGAAAGTAGGAAGCAGTCTTTAATACATTGGCATAGGAGACCACTTCCTAAATACAACACCAGTAGCAAAGACCTCCTGAAACTGAGAAGCTTCTGTAAGGCAAAGCACACAGTAAATATGACAAAATGATGGCCTACAAATTGGGAAAATATCTTCACAAACTCCACATCTGATAGAGGGCTTATCTCCAAAATATATAAAGAATTCAAGAAACTAGACATCAAAACACCTAACAATCCAATTAAAAAATGGGCTACAGAACTAAATAGAGAATTCTCAACAAAAGAATCTCAAATGGCTGAAAGACATTTAAGGAATTGCTCAATATCCTTACCCATCAGGAAAATGAAAATTAAAATGAATCTGAGCTATCATCTTACCTGTCAGAATGACTAAGATAAACACACACACACACACACACACACACACACACACACACACACACTGAAGATAGCTTATTTTGGAGAGGATGTGGAGCAAGGGAAACATTTCTACACTGTTGGTGGAAATGCAAACTTGGATAGCAACTTTGGAAATCATTATTTTAGTTTCTCAGAAAACTGGGAATCAGTGTACCTCAAAACTCAGCTCTACCACTCTTGAACATATACTCAAGGAATTCTCGATCATACTACAAGGACACATGCTCAGCTATGTTCACAGCAGCATTATTCATATTCCAGAACCTGGAACCAACCTAAATGCTCTTCAACCGAAGCATGGATAAAGGAAATGTGATACATATATACAATGGAGTACTACTCAGCAGTAAAAAACAATGACATCATGAAATTTTCAGGCAAATGGGAGGAACTAAAAAATATCATTTTGAGTAAGGTAACCTGGACTCAGAAGGATGACCATGAGCCTTTCTCCAGTAACTGATGGAAGCAGATGCAGAGTTCCACAGTCAAACACCAGGCAGAGCTCCAGGAGTCCAGGTGAAGAGAGAGAAGAGGGATTCTTTGAGCAAGGAGCAATTTGTAGTCCCCAGTGAGGCAAAACTTCCTTTATTTCTTCAAACTTGTTTTCTAAGGTATCAGATCCCCTGGAACTGGAGTGACAGACAGCTGTAAGCTGCCATGTGGATGCTGGGAATTGAACCTACATCCTCTGGAAGAACAGCCAGTGCTCCTAACTGCCTGAGCCATCTCTCCAGCACCCTTCATTAGTCATTTTAAAGGGCTTTTGGTACTTCTGAGAGTTCAACAGCAGTTGTGCTCTGTTTATGTACAGCCTGAATGGTTGGTGGCTGTTTTTTTTTTTATAATATTTTAAAACATTATTCCCAGAAACATGAATTTGTATATATTCCACTTTTGAGAGTGGAGGGATTTTAATCTGGGTATTCCATTGCTGTAACAGATCTTGGCCCCAAAGATTCACTGGTGTATTAGCCACATATGGCTTCAACCTTCCTCATTGTCCTTCTTGCCCTATGCATTCAACCCATCTCCAACTTTGTTTAACCTGAGATAGGGTTCTAACCCCTGGACATCTACCTATTTAAGAGGCCAATTTGGATGCCATGATTTTGGTGTAATTATAGTCACATCAGCACCTGTGTCCACTAATCCTTCAACGACAATGTTATTAATTCACAGTTCAAGCTTTGGTCTCTGTGCATTTTTGGAAGTCTGCCAAAATATTTGTTTTTTGGTGTTTTTTGGAATTTTTGATTCATCTATCAAAATTGTTCTATCATCCAGTGCAGTGTCATGCTTTACATTAGGCACTGGGTTATTTAATTGCCCCGGGGAGTAATTACCTCTACAGTTATTGGAAACTTTTGGACCACATTTGATTTTTGGGTTTGCAAGAGGCCCCCTGAGGTATTTCCCAATGGTAAAGGCTTGCCTTGTGTATCTCTTGTTGATCTGGATTCATTGGTCCTATGTTGCTTTTTGCCACATCTTTTGCATAATCCAGAAGGTTTGGGTCTCCAGTTTGTGTTATTTCTATAAGAAGCATTGCTTCTAGCAGCACCCCATGTATAATTTCTTCTTATATGACCTGGTGTACCACAGTTCAAACATTTGTTATCTTGATACCTCCTTGCACCTTTGCAAATTGCCTCTCTTATCCAAGTCTGATTACCACAGTTAAGAGACTCAACACCATTTGTATGTTGAATCCATTCCTCCATAGGTGTTGATGTGACCTTTGAAGGTGTAGGTATTCTTTTGCATTCTGTATTAGCATTATCAAAAGCCAAGATTGAGTTAATCCTTGTCTTAATTGTGGGTTTAATATTGCCTTGTTTACAGTCCTGGTCAGCCTTGGTAAAAAAATCAGTAAGTGGTTCTTTTGACTCTTGGAAAACTTTTGTATATAGCTCAGTAGGTTTCTCTGATTCTGGAATTTCCCCCCAAACATTTAAAGCTGCTGTATGACATAGGGATAATGTATGCTCATCCAAGATAGCTTGTACACTTAAATCAGTGAAATGGTCCTCACCAAGAATTTGATCTTGGGAGATCTAAAAACCTCTGATTTTACCTTGTTGTTCAAGGGCCTTACCCTCTTCTCTAAACCAACTTTTCCATTGTAATGTTGATTGTACTCTAATATAGCTGAAATTAACTGAAAAAAAAAAAACCCTTTTGTATCAAAAAGATCACTAATTTCCTGCTAATCTGTCCAGCATTTCAAAATCTTTGATTATGTTTTTGTTTTTCGAGACAGGGTTTCCCTGTGTAGCTTTGCACCTTTTCCTGGAGCTCACTTGGTAGCCCAGGCTGGCCTCGAACTCATAGAGATCTGCCTGGCTCTGGCCCCCTAGTGCTGGGATTAAAGGCATGTGCCACCACTGCCTGATGAGAATCTTTGATTATATTAATCAAAAAAAAAAAAATAAGCAACTAGCTTTGTGTTAAGGGAAGAAACTCTGACACACAGCAGGTATAAGAGTTCAGAAATCCCCCCAAAAATATGATGAAATAAGAATATACATTGGAGAATACACATAGAAGCAAATTAACATAGTTGTGTGTTGTATAGTTATGTTAACTCAAAAAAAAATTTTTTTAAAGACAGCTGCCCTTGTCCCCACCAGCTGTAACACTTGCGAGAACTGGCCCTGCACCTCGCCTGGGCAGCACAATAGAGCCAGCCCTGTTGGCAGAGCTACAGGTGAGCCAGTCTTGAAGTTGTGAGCTTAAGAGAGCTGTCTCCATTACTCATCTGTCATGTGGTAGCATGGACAGGAAAGAGATGCCCCTCCCCCGCCCCCACCAATGCCTGAAGCAGTTAGGAGAGCTGGCTCTGAGTTCATCAGAGCAGGAAAGCTGGTCCTGCTCATCATCAACTGTAGCACAGTGGCCCCTATACCATGCCTGGGCAATACAGTAGAGCTGGCCTTAAAGGTGTAGGTGTGGGAAAACCAACTCTGAAGACACAAAAGCAGGTGAATTGGCCCCACCCCTTGCTCTTGTTGCAAGAGGTGAACTAGCCAGGGCAGTGAAGGAGCGCTCACCCTGGTGGTGAGGACAAGAGCAGGTGGGGCTGACCAACCCTGCAACTGCCGAGGCTCAGAACCAGCATTATGAGCTGACCCACCCCAACATACATCCCATTTATCATCCTCCTGAGAATGTGAAGGGAGCAGTCCTGCAGACCCAAAGCTGCAGGATCTCCACAACACAAAGCAACACCAGGATAGCCCAGAGGAGTTGCAGCGAGGGCCCAACTCCTATAGTGTAGCAGAAACCAGAGTCCTAGAACCAGACCAGTGACTCTTTGCAATGGACACTGGAAAGTAAAGATACATGGATGAAATTGATGACTGTATGACTTATTGTGTCACATGGCAGCTTCCATGACAAGACTGATTTTTCTTTTCTTTACTTTTTTGTTTTCTTCTTAATTTTATTTTATTTTATTTGGGAGTGGGGGTTGCAAGGGCAGAGGGTGGATACGAAGGTATGGGGAAATGAATGGGATGGAGATGCATGATGTGAAAGACTCAAAGAATAAATAAAAAAGCAAGTTAAAAAAAAACCTTCATTATAAAGCAACACATGAAGGTAAAAATAAACCAAAATTAGCCAGACCTCAAGCCTATACTAACTTCATGTAGTCAGTACTGATGCTTAAAAATGTATATAAAATACATTCATTGATTTAGTATTCTTCTGTTGTAAATTTTTCACATTTAGTAAAATTTGATTTACTCAAGCCATTTTCAGAACCCTTAATCATGTTATTTTTCCATTTTAGAAGAAACATGTGAATTATTTATTACTGTATAAACTCATACAGGGACAAAAATAAACAGCCCTTACCTTATCATTTCAAATGCTATCAAAGAATAAAGTTAACCTTCTATATCTACTCTGGTCTCAGTTATATTGTCATCAAAACAATCAGGTACCACTAGATGTGATCTAAACTTAGTGAATGTCACAGAGGTTGAGTCAATGGTCTTATGGTTCCATTAGAGCTTTCAACCAGCTGATCTCTTCCTTTCTGTGGTCTGCAGTGTGGTCAGGAATACAGGGAGGGAAGGGGAGGTCGCTGGGTAGGCCAAGTCCAGCAGTCCAGCTACCCGGGTTCCATCCTGGAACTGGAATGGCGAAATAAATGAACTGACTTCTTCCACACACTCTGCCCGGCCCGTGTTAACGTGCCCTTCCCTCACTTGCAATGATAATAAACACAATGCTATTTTTAAAAAGGGAAGGATAAGTCCTTTGATAGTGAGATCTTACAGTTTTCCTGGGGCTATTTCTCAAGTACCAGGGAAGGTTATTAGCTCATGTTAACAAATTTACATAATAAATTATGCATTGTTATTGACATTCAATGAATGACACAAACATGTTGTGGGAGAAATAACATAAACTGTTGTCATCCTTGTTTTGAAAGCAAATATTCAGACTTACTGAGGACCTCCCAGGTACTTTTTCTTAGAAAAATGCTACAGCACTGATCATCTTAAGTGAAGAAAGATTTATTGGGTTCAAAAGACATCAGAAGAATGTGAGAAAGTATACAATAATATGAGAAGGAACTCTCATTATTGTTTGTTGATTGAGCTGTGATAGGTTGTAATTTTCTTCTTAAAGTTTTTATTTATTTTTGTGTGTGTGTGCATGTGTGTGTATGTTGGTGTACACATTCCACAGAGTGTATTTGGAAGTGAAAGGACAACTTTGTGGAATCAGCTCTCTTCTTCTACCTTAATGTAGGCTTGAACTCAGATCATCACCCTCTGAATCATCTTACTGGTCCTAGTTTATAACATTAGCGGGTGAGGCTAAGATATACGACTCACAGAATATTTTTAAAGTGTTCATTTATTTATTTAATGAGAATTTCATACATGTGTACAATATATTTTGGTCATATTCACCCCCTTCCTCCTCCAACTCCTCTCAGATTCTCCCATTTCATCTCCTTCTAAACTCCATATTTCCTCCAGTTTTTCATAAGTTACTGAGAACAATTAGTGTAGCTCTTTGTGAATAGAGCATGAGCAACCTACCAGTGGCCCTCAACTGTCTCAGCTCCTCAGAAAGGGATGGAGACTTCTAGGTACCTCTCCCATCCATGCTGGTAAATTGACTGGGTTTATCTTATCCAGGCAGGTCTTGTACAGGAAACCACAGCTACTATGAGTTTGTAAATGCAACAACCTGTCATGTCCAGAGACACAATGTGTTTCTGTACAGTCTTCTTTCATCTTTGTGTCTTATTTTCCATGATGCCTGAGTACTGTCCTGTGAAATGGGCCTTAAATCCAGCCAGAAAGTAGACCATTGTTGTAACAAGAGGTATATTTCAAGGCTGATCATCATTGTAGGTCACAAGGTTCACAGTGGGCTAAGGCTGTTGATGACTTTTCTTTACCAGAATCCTGTAGAGTGCCTTTCCTGACTCTGAGAGCTAGCCAGGAAGAAGGAAGCTTACAGGTTAGTACTAG
Organism: Onychomys torridus; assembly: GCF_903995425.1. Taxonomy (NCBI): domain Eukaryota; kingdom Metazoa; phylum Chordata; class Mammalia; order Rodentia; family Cricetidae; genus Onychomys; species Onychomys torridus. The sequence goes on along the minus strand of NC_050457.1, from coordinate 49,142,370 downwards.
CTTGCTTTCTCCTTCTCCTATGACTCAAATCTATGGTGTCTTAAGTGATAGGGTCTTACTATCATGTTACTGTGGGTAACTAAGAGCAATGATATTAGGTTACATTGTTATGAGGGATTAGAAGAGGCCCCCTGAGGGCTAAGAATTAGAAGGGAGATATTCCATACCCAGCATTAAGAAAGAGCATTATCCCTACCCCATATAAGGTTAGTCCACTAAATATATGTGTCAGGTATATTGTAGAAAATAGTAAATTTACATATGGTCTTTTCAAACATCTGAAGTATCAGTAATCCTTCCCTCCATCCTCTTCTCTCCCCAACCTTGATGTTATTATGAACTTTTGTTGTTAACTTAAAACAACTTACAATCTTCTAGGAAAAGTGTTTCGATGAAGGGTTGACTACATTTGAGTTGGTCTGAGGGTATGTCTGGGGAACTGCCTTAAGTAAGATCAATGATGTGGTAAGATCCGGCCCACAATGGGTCATCATTCCTTAGGCCTGTCATTCTGAACTGTATAGAAATGGATAGATAGGGCTGAGCCCATGCAAGCAAGCAAACCTATGTATGTAGTTTTCTCTGCTCTTGACTGTGGATGTGATGTGACTAGTTGTTTGAAGCTCCTGCCATGACTTCTCAACACAATGGTGTATAACCTGGAATCGTAAGCATAAATAGACATTGTGGTGATTTGAAAGAGAAATGAGGAATGTCTAGGTACTGAACAATTAGTTACCAGGTGTTGGTGGTGTTGGGAAGGTTTAGGAGGTGGAGCCTTGATGGAGGAAGGACTCACTGGGGGCAGGCTTGGAGAGTTGAAAGTCTCATGTCACTTCCAGTTCACCCTCTCTCCTATGTGCTAGCATTTGAAGATGTGAGCTCTTCCCTGCCTGCTCCTTCCCCTTGCTTGCTGCTGCCGCCATGCTTCTCCATCATGATGGACTCTCATCCCTCTGGAATCCTCAGCCAAAACGATCTGTTTCTTATATAGGTTGCTTTGGTCATGTCGTTTTGTCACAGCATCGGATAAATGATTATTACAGATCCCTTGGTTCCTTAGTTACTTTTTATCTTAGCAAGGGAAATGAAACTAGAACCCCTCCCACCCCCCCCCACTAAGCCACACTCCATGATTTCCCTTTTCCTCTTCTATACTCACCTATCTCTCCTCTCTTAAAGTCTTTCTTTCCACCTCCATAAGTAATTTTCTAGTTTATTGTTTTTTTTTTTCCAGTACTTTAAGTTAAACACATAAATATTGAAGGTTAGGATACACATATGAAAGAGGACATGCAATATTCTTCTCTCTGGATCTGGTTTAGCTTACCCTGTTTAATTTTTCCAAGCTCTCTCCACTTACATATAATAATTTCATTTTATTTATAGAGAAATAAATACCTGTGTATATTTTATTTCATTATCCATTCTTCATTTGATGGACATTAAAGCTACTTCCCTTTCCTAGCTATTGTGAATGGAGTAGCAGTGAACACAGATATGCAATTGTCTCTATAATAGTATATAGTGCCTCTTAGGTGTGTCCTCAGGAATATTATAGCTGGGTCATATGGTAGACTTATTTTTAGAATTAAAAAATATGTACACACTGATTTCTAGTATGGTCATAACTACAAAAGCAAAACATGGGAAAAGGCATTTCCCTTGTTCACACATCCTTTTGTGATTACCATTTTAAGTCCAGAGGAATTGCACCCAGCCCATAACACAAAGGAATAATAAATTGCACAACATAATTCGTATATTGTAATGTGTGTTAAAAGGCCTCTTGGCACACTGATTCATACCACAGAATTTCAACAGTTCTAGATTTGCAAAAATAGAAAACAAATGTGTCCATTTGGTTTCTATGGGTATATCTGAGTCAACTGGACCTGAGAAGAAATGCTGGTCACTGAGTATTATCTGAGTAACTTTAGGAAAGAAATTTGATGTCAGTTAAGTAACAGGATTTGGTACAACTAGTCATTAAAAGTCAGGAATTTGCAAAAACAACTAAGGTTTGTAAAGTTGAGGAAATAATAAGTTTAAATAAGATTAGTGAATCAGACGTATTCAGAAATATAGGATAATTTGTTTCATAGTAATATTTAAATCATAATAAAAATCTTATCAAGAGTTGAAGTATGGAGGTTAGTGACGTTGGGACTACAATAAAAGTTTGTGGCTTATAAACAAGTTTGAGTTGAAACTAGAACATAAAGAACTTTCAGCTGGTCTTTGTCTTCTAGTACACTGCTTTAAAAAGTTAAAACAATTATTATTGACTAAATTCATTCATTGGCAATTGAGTGTGTTTGTGTATACATGTGCACAAGCACAAAATTCATTATGGATATTCTCACTACACCTTACAAATTCCTGTCTCACATTCATGACTTTGTTACGGTTTTGTGTCACAAGTAGTTTAATCAAAGCTGTCTGTGTGACCATGCATTTGTAACTATCCATTGGATCCTGGTAAGAAATATCTTTTACTTCACATGCAAACATACATACACAAACTTAATACACACACAACTACATATAAAAAGAATATACACTCTTAAATCAATCCTATACTGTTCCCCCTAAGGATTCTTCACTGGCTCACTGAAGGAGTCACAGTGTCTAGGCAGTAGTAAACAGAAATCTAGTGAAGTTCGTGGAAATTTCTAAATGAAGAGAGATGACAAAACTTTAGGAATTGTACCAGTTATCCAGGACAGAATAAAGAGAACACTTAGTCTGGTGAATACTGTGACCACGAAGGCAAACAGATGTTTTTTGCATCAGTGACTGTCAGTTGAGTGAGGCCATTGTAAGATAACCCAAGGAGAGAAAAATAAAGAGTGATTGAAGGTGATGAAAAAGTGAAGAAATGAATGAGAGATATGTGAAAGACCAACTGAGATTGCAAAACCTACATGAGTCTCTATGTGGCGATAGATGGAGAACTGCTCATGACTAAATTCGAAACAGCTATATGAAATAATTGCCTAAAATCTTCTGAAATACAAGCAACTCTAATGTACTCAAATTCAGCGCACTGATAAACTACAAAACCTCACAGAAAAGAGATCTACATGAACAACCTGGATGACAGGGGGAGTAATGAAGGGCAAGATTTGAGGGAAAGAGAGCTTAGGGGAGCAGGACATCTCAGCTGGATCAAGAACAGAAAGTGAGGAGGAATAACATACCATGATAAATGAAGACCACATGAGAACAGGAATAGGCAGAGTGCTCGAGAGGTCCCCAGAAATCCACAATGATATATCCTCTGTAGTCTGCTGGCAATGGAGAAGAGAAAGCCTGATCTGACCTACTCTGGTGATCAGATGGCCAAGCACCCTAACAGTGGTGCTGGAACTCTCATCCAATAACTGATGGAAGTGGATGCAGAGATCCTCAGCCAGGCCCCAGGTGGAGCTCCAGGTGTCCAACTGTCGAGAAAGAGGAGGGACTGTAAGAGTGTGAGTTGTTGAAACCAAGATTGCAAAAAGCACAGGGACAAATAGCCAAAAGAATGGAAGCACATGAATTATGAACCAACAGCTGTGGAGCCCCCAGCTGGAGCAGGCCCTCTGGATAAGTGAGACAATTGAATAGCTTGAACTGTTTGGGAGGCACCCAGGCTCTGGGACCAGGACCTGTCCTTAGTGCATGAGCTGGCTGTTTGGAACCTTGGGCCTTACACAGGGACACTTTGCTCAGCCTGGAAGGAGGGGACAGGACCTGCTTGTACTGAATCCACCAGGTTTAAATGAATCCCCAGGGGTCTCTTGGTCCTGGAGGACATGGGAGTGGAGGGGAGGGGCTGGAGGGAAGGTGGGCGTGGAGGCGGGAGTGGGGAGGACAGGGGAACCCATGGCTGATGTATCAAATTAAAACACATAATAATAATAATAATAATAATAAGAATAATAATAATAATATGAAAAAATTAATTATACAAATAAAAAAAGAAAAGGCAAGTTTGAAGCATATGCTGATCTTGTACCAGGAGCCAGGCATCAGAGTATGAATTTTCATTTAATTCTGACAACTTGCAAAGCAAGCTTTGCATCTGTATCTATAGGAAGGAACAGCAAGGTTCAAAGAAGGTAAGCCATTATTTTGGAGCAAAGAATTTGTGAGTTCAAAGCCCAACAGAAAGGCTCACACATATCTCATTGGGAAGTTTGGACTTTATTGATAGTATAAAATTAAAATTATGAAAAATATTACACTGAGTAATTTAAAGTCGTGTTTTTATAAAAACAAATTGTATTTTAGTACACATTATCGTTTTTTCAAACCAGCTTATGATCTCAAGTAACTCTTTATAATCTACCCTTGGATATTTACGGAAGAACAATGAAAGTTTTCAATTCAACTGATAATTTTTTTAAAGAAACTTTTAATTTAATATTATAATTGCTGTTCAGACTTTTGAGAATCTTGTTCACTAGCATAAGCTCAGGTCTTACAAGCCAGTAGGGGGCAGACAACAATTTCTATATCTTGGCTGGCGGGGCTCTGGTGTCTCTTCCTCTCTGAGCCGGTTACCTAACTCCAGCCTGGATGCGCTTCCTTAGCAACTGGTTGCCCTGGGCGACGGGAAGACGCAGTCCCGCAGATTGTATTCCTGGCAAATTCCTAGCACCTGCTAGTGGTCAAAGGCGCCAGTGAGCTATGTCGGAGATCTTGTGCCAGTGGCTCAACCGGGATTTGAAGGTGTCCCGGACCGTGAGTGAGTGACCACAGCCTAGGGCAAGAAAGGAGAGGAGCAGGGAGGTGGGGGGTGGGGAGGACGCTGATGGAAAGTGTCCCCTGAGTGGCTAGCAGCGCCCACAGTGAGGGCCAGCACTTTTCAGTCCTTCCTAACCACTAGGGCCTTCTCATTTCATTGTGCCTCTGGCATTACCACCCCCACGCATCACGAGGTCGCAGCCCTCAGAGTTTCTGACCTAGTCTAAATTTCTAAGCAGCCAGGGAGGCTTAATTAAGTTCGACATACTGGCCTGCTCCAATGGGGAGGAAACTCTGTGCCTGTCTGTAGTCTTGACTCTGGCTTTGCTGCCAAGACATCTGCATTAAGAGGTGTAGGACAAGCCCACCGAGCAGGAAGTGCTTTCAAGAGTTACCACTTTTTCTGTTTCCTCCAGTGTAAATTCGATCCAATCACACTCTCTATTTAACAGCAAATGAGTTGGTGTAGAATATGTTAACATTTGCCAGTTTTAGAAACTTTAACCAGTTTCTAAACTTTAGCTGTTTGAAGCACCATCTACCCTTTTCTAAGCTAACCTTACTTAATTTTATCAAAGGCATAAAGCTGTACCAGAAGCTCCTAAATTCTCATGGCCCAGAAAGTTACAAACTGGTCAGATTTGGTGAAAACCGACACTTCCAAGCCTAGCACTTAAGTATGCCCTTTCTCCTCTTTGGGGGACGGATTATTGTCTCTTCAGAGGGAACTCATTTTCAGTTGCTATGGATTTTCTTAAGGCAAGACATTTTCAGGACAAATCATTTCAATCTGTCTTCCCAGAGGAACCTTTGCCTCCCGGCCAATTGCTACCACTGGGGGGCAGTGATGCCAGTTCAGCCCTGGGTCATTCATAGATGCTGCTACATCAGTAGTGTTGGTGCAGATGTGAAATGTCTATTGTTAGCCCAAGGATCTTCAACACATAACATCCCAAGTTGCATTTCTTGAGGCATAAATATTATATGCATTATTTGCTAAGCCACCTCCACCCTGCTATGAGCAATAATAAATTCCTTCTCAGTGTTCTGTCTCTTCGTGCCTCAGAGAGTTTCTCTCTCAAATATGATGCTAAACTCAGGACAATATTTAACATTTATCAGTTCTTCTTCCTCTCTCATCATATTGTCTAAAACTGCAGTATCATACCTTAAGTTGCACTATTCTGAGAGAGAAGTTGCACATTTCTTAGCTTAAGTTAGTTCACTTATTTGATAATAAAATTTACTCCACTTCTTCAAGTCCCTAGGACCCTTGTAGAGCAAAACACTTTTGGAAAAAGTAAATAAAATTAATCATAAACATGCAAACACTAGATGCTGTTATAATACTAATGAGTTTGAGAAATTTGGTTTTGGGAAGGAAGTATGACTTCATTCTATGAAGATTAAAAGCTTGGAGACATTTTAAATAAAAATAATAACACCACAAGCGATGAGTGGAAAATTCCCAGCATCTTTTTTCCTCAAGTATAAATCTGGAAATTGTTAACTGAGACACCCCATGCTAATTTCATTTTAAACACTAGCAGTACAGCCATTGCTGAATCCCAATTACTGCAAGATGTCTAAGGAGGCAGTCTCTGATGTAGCCAAATTTTGCATGTAAAGGGCTATTCAGAGTACAGGGAATATATTCAATTGTGTTTGTAATAAAGATAGGATTCCTGTGAACCTAAGGGAACACACAGACTCTTGTAGAAGTCTTCTGGTTAGATAAGCTGTTCTTTGGGGTGTGATGGACGATTTTTAATACATTGTAAAACATATATGTAATGAAACAGTGTAAGTTGAAGAAAATAATTTGGTGATTTCTGGATAACAGCTGTGTAAGGGGATTGGAGACCCGACTGCCAGGCTCTAAATATCTTCTTCACCATCATTAGCCAGTAGCCTAAAAAGTTCACTGTACTTAAAAACAGCATTTGTAATGATGCTTCATTGGTTGTATCAAGGTTAAATGGCATAATACATGCAAAACATTGAATAGCACTTGGGATGGGCATAGTGAGTAAAAAAATCTAACTTGTCAACTTCACTCATCTTAAAAAAATCAACATAAGATATTTGAACAAAGATTTGTATTTCTGTGTTGATTCTGGAACAGAAATAATCTGAATAGCCTTAAATGGAGTAATAGTTACATAAACCTTGTTCTTTTATACCATGAAGTACTGTGCAACTATTGAATGAATGGGATACATGTTTTGATGTAACAGATTTTTGTGTATGTATTTGAGTAAAAATATTGTAGCGTATTGTAACTAGTGTCATTATAGTTGTATCAACTATAAAATACATATACAAACATATACACAGGCATTAGGGAAAAGAAACACATGTTCTGTGCTGTCCTATATTGTTAACATGTCCATAAATCTTCATATTGTGATTTATTTTACCATAAGTCAAAGTATGTACAGATATAATCCAGAATGTCCATGGTTACCCTGAGGAGGCAGTCATTTATCTATCGCCTTCATGCATTTCTATTATTTGGATTGAGCTTGTGTTGCTTTTAGAATTTAAAAGGAAAATTCAGTATAATTTTGAAATGAGAAGTTCAAAAGTCAAAGTCAAACTTCATGAAAAAATAAGAGAAAATAACTTCAGTTAAAACATGGATGCTTTTATAATAAAGTATTTTATGGACTCTGAAGGGTTTTTCTCAAATAAAAATATAGTTGAAATAATCAGAAAATAGTTACAGGCTTCTGAATATTTATATATTTGTAACATAGAATATGTTAAGACATTTTAAACTATCTTTTTATTTGATGTTAAAAACAAGCATAAAAGTAATGTCTCCAAGTAAAGGTGATAATGAGAATATTTGGGAATTGGTCAGGGATGCACAGTTAATAGATTTTAGAGCTAAAATATTAACCTAGATATTTGACTTTTGCTTTTAGATACTATATTCTATATCAGTGTTTACACTTAGGAATATTTATTAGTGTCTATTGATCAATCCATCTACCTTCAAACATTCATTTAAACTCACTTTTAAGGGGTGTCATCCAATTTGGTTTTTTGTTTTGTTTTGTTTTCTTTTAAAGTATTGAATTTTAACCATGTAGCTTCCCTGGCAAGTTATAAGGTTTCAACTCATAAGTCAATTCCCAGATGGTTAAGCAGCAAGGCTGGGATTCTTAGTGTTTGATTAAGAGTGGTTCAGTCTTTTCATTGTTTGTGGAGCAAAGAAACAAGATGAGGACGCCATGTAAGTGCCTTAACAAGGCTAAATATTCTCTATTTGTTTGAGAGACAGCCAAAGTCATTGATTTCTAGATTATCTTGAAAGTTAGGTTATGAACCACCCTGCTTATTCACAGTAGAGAAAAGACATTCCAGAAATCTATATCAAGAATCATCATCTTCCAGTGGGGCAGGTGGGAGTGTATGTTCTTGGGAGTCCCTGTAGAGTTAACTAATCCTAATGGAGGAAGACTCCAGTATAGCCAATGAAAACTAATGGCCTTCAATAAGATATTTTAATTGAATCATTTTCCTTGGAAATAGTGCTTATTTGTATAACTTAATCGGATCTCTTAAACTATAATACAATGTATTATCCAAAATGATAAACTGGAATTCAAGAATTAGTTTTTTTTTAATAATGGAAATTTATTATTATGGCCATCAATTTAATTATCAATATTTTATTTTATTTTTTCATATGAACTCTTTTGATTATATTCTTTCCCTTCCCCTTCCCCAACTCCTCCCATACCCTTTCCCTGTCTACTTCATGTTATTGCTTATAACAAAAACAAAACAAAGTGTGTGTATGCATACTTACACACACACACACACACACACACACACACACACACACACACACACACACACACACCATGTAATCCCTTTAGTGTTGACCAGATATAATTGAGCATGAGGCTTGCCCTCAATTGTGATTGATATAACCAGTGTCACTCCATTGAAGAAAACTATGGATCCCTGTCCCAGCTCTCAGTTACAAACAGTGTCTTGGCTAAGGGTGAAATTTGTGTCCCCTTCTCTTCCTCATGCTGGGCTTTTTGTCTGGCTTGACCTTGTACAGTTCATGTACATGCTGTCAGTTTCAAGTTTATATGTGCCTCAGTGCTGTTGTGTCTGGTAAATGCTAGTAGCCTCAAGTCTTCCATCACCTCTGGCCCTTACAATCTTTCAATCTCTTCATCAGCATTGATCCCTGAGTCTTAAAGGGAGGAATTTGATACAGATATCTCATTTATGGCTGAAGCCTCCAAAATCTCTCACTCTCCATATTGTCTAGTTGTAGGTCTCTGTGTTAATTGCCATCCACTCTAAGAATTGGTTTTCTCATTTAAAATCAGTGGCATAGAATAATATTACTGAAAAATCTGCTAAAAGTCCTCTGTGAGGTATTTATTTATTTATTATTGTGTAGTGTATTTGTGTATGTATGTGTGTATGCCTATATGCACACATATAAACAGAAGAGGTGTATATCATCAGGTCTCTTCCTCTATGTTCTTCATCCCATTTTTTTTAGATATAATTTCTCACTAAACCTGAGTTTGTTTTGGATAAACTGATTGGCTAGTGTGTTCCAGGGTACAAGCTGTCTGCATATCAGGTACTGGGGTAACAGACACATATCAAAATCCCAAACTTTTCCCATGGGTGCTGGGGTTGTAAATTTATGTTCTTATGGGTTCACAGCAAGTACTTTACCCACTGAGCCATCTCCCCAATACCACACTCAGTTCCTCTACAACATAAACATTGCCTCTCTTTTATAAGACATTTGTGAAATTTTCTTAAGAGCAAATGAGCATCAGAATTTTGTAACAGAGCATTCTCCATAATTGACATATGCCCTGTTGGCTAGTTTTATATCAACTTTGCACAAGCTAGAATCAGTGGAGAGAAGGTAGCCTCAACCTTGAAAGTGTCTGCATAAGATCTGGCTATAGGCAAGCCTGTTGGGGATTTTCTTTTCTTTTTCTTTTAATATATAATTTTTTTATTAATTTTTTTCCTTTTACATATCAACCCCTGTTCTCCCTCCCTCCTCTTCTCCCGCTACCCCCACCCACCCCTTACCCACCCCCATCTCCTCCTCCTAGAGGATAAAGCCTCCCTTGGGTAGTCAACACAGGCTGTTATACTATGTTGAGGATGGTCCTAGCCCCTCGCCCCTGTATCAAGGCTGAGTAAGGCATGGGAATGGGGTCTAAAAAGCCAATTTGTGTTCCCAGGATAAGTCCTGGTCCCATTGCCAGGGGACCACAAACACATCAAGCCACGCAACTCTCACCCCATTGATAGGGCCTACTTCGGTCCCATGCAGGCTCCCAGGGTATTTTCTTTCTTAGTGATTGATGTGGGAGGGCCAAGTCTATTGTGGGTGGGGCCATCCCTGGGCTGGAGATACTGGGTTCTGTAAGAAAGCTGGCTGACTTTGGAAGTCAGTGTGGCTGTGGCAGTTCCTCAGGAAACAGAATCAACCTACCACAAGACCCAGCTATACTACTCTTGGGCATATACCCAAGGCTCAATTATAATCACAAGGAGACTTGACCACCTATGTTCATAGCAGCTTTATTTGTAATAGCCAGAACCTGCAAAGAACCTAGATGTCCCTCTAAGTAGCAATGGATAAAGAAAATGTGGTACATTTATGCAACGGAGTATTACTCAGGTGTTAAAAACAAACTAGAAAATTTGAAAGCAAATAGATGAACTAGAAAAAATCATCCTGAGTGAGGTAACCCAGACTGATAAAGACAAACATGGTGTGTACTCACTCATACACTCATAATAAGTCGATATTAGCTGTAAAATAAAGGATAACTATGTTACAATTGAGAGATCTAGAGAGACTAGGTAACAAGGAAGGTTCATGTGGGGACACCCAGATCTTCCTGGGAAGGGGAAATAAAAGAGATTTCATGAGTGGACTGAGGACAGGTGGGATAGGAACATGAGTGATCAATCAGGTTGGAGAGGTTAAGTGGGGGGAGAGTGCTGAGGGAGACTGCTGGTGGACATTTGGTGGTTGGCAGAAGCCTGGTACAGGGAAATTACCCAGGAGTCTGTAGGAAGGACCTCAGCCTAGACTCCTAGCAGTAGCAGATAAGTAGCCTGAACTGCCCTTTTCCTGTTGCTTAGTCTTACTGCAACTTGATATGCCATCTTTTTTTTTTAAATCAATACTCAGGAGATCTGCCTTTCCTGCATGGAGTTGGAAGAGGAAGCGATTGAGAGGAGGGGCAATAGGAAGAGGGACTGGGAGGGAGGATGGTGGGAAAGCTGAGACCAGGGTGTAAAATAAATAGATGAATTTAAAAAGAAAGAAAGGAAAGGAGAAAGAGAGAGAGGGGAGGGGGAGAGAAGGAAGGAAGGAAGGGAGGAAGGGAAGAAGGAAGGGAGGGAGGAAGGAAAGAAGGAAGGGAAGGGAGGGAGGGAGAGAGGGAGGGAAGGAGGGAGGAAAAGTAGGCTGAGCAAGACATGGGAAGCAAGCCAGGAAGCAAACACCCTCTGTGGACTTTGCATCAGCTCCTGCCTCTAGGTTCCCATCCTGCTTGAATTCCTTTCCTGACATCCTTCAGTGAGGGACTATGGATATGGAAGCATATGTCAAATAAACCCTTTCCTCCCCACCTTGCTGTTGGTCATTGTGTTTCATCATAGCAATAGTAACCCTAAGGAAGATATACAGCTTCAAATTATTTGTATAGATCAGATTAATCATAAAGAGAATCATAGCTAATAGTGCATGTCTCTTGAACTTTGACCATGGGTAAATTGAAAGATCTAAGTAAACTTATTATGTGTATTTTAATATCTTCCATGGTCATAAACATTATCATTCATACTATCAAGGCATATTAAAGAGAAAGCTGCATTCAGGAAATAAATACCTTTATGTCTTGAAATCTGAAATGGGAATAATAATCTTTAGACCCTATTATTTTGCGCTAGAGAAATAATAACTAATGTGTATTTGAGAAGATGGCAGGTTATCATTGATGATAGCTAGTGACAACCATGTCTGACATCTGCTAGATACTCAGTAAGCTTTATTTCAGCGTTTTCTAGCATTGTGAGTTAGCAAGCTCAGTTTTATTAATATAAGGAAATTCTTAGGAATTCTCTGATGCTAATCATCATAGATTTTATATTATGGGGTGACAGTTTCTTATGGGGAGAAGGCCATCAAACTAAGTATTATTAGAAAATTAATAGGATCCATAACTTTGTTTGCCTGGCACACTCAGAGGAAAACACATTTATAGATCAAATTGCTTGTTGTCAGTTAGAATGATCTAGTATCAGACAATCCTCAAACGAAGCTGATGTTTGGTTTTTATTATGTTTCTGATGGACACATTTTGTCAATATATTGATTAAAATGGGATTAGATTATATTTGCTTCATACTTCCCACCCCCACAATATCTGAGGACGACACAATATTTAAAAGTATTCTCGCGTTTCCTTCTTCAGCTCAAAGCCCCTGAAATTTCAATCACTGTAAATTCTCCTCTTATTAGAGCACACCATTGCATTGTCACCCATTGTTCACAAAGAATATTGTTCACATGGTTTTTAATTAAATAGTTCAACTTTGTGTTTTATGAAATATTCTAAGCTCCTTGTTTATTATTAATAGCTGGGTTTCCCAAAGGCTCAATTTAGTCTTTCTATGTTGAATATTAATAGTTCTTGAGAATTGCCTTCAATTTTATGGGCATGCGTTATTGTTCACTTGGGTGGCTTTTGAGACATAATCTACTATCCCTGCCTTAGATAGCCTAGAACACATGGCAATCCATCTGTCTCAGCCCCTGAGTGCTGGGATTATTGACCTGCACCACCATGCTCAGCTGGTTATACTTTATTTAGATACTTTCATAGGTTTATTTCATTTTAATCTCCAGTTTTACTTTTTAAAATGGCGCTGTATAAATAGTCCTACTGAATACATATTTTATGATATATTGTGATCTTACCATATTGTAAAATAATATGATTTTAGATCTGAAAATGAATCTCAGGCCTTGTCACATTTTGACAGTCCCTGCCAAAACTTAGGCTAAAATGTAATTCCCTTCCTGATGGTGCTCACAGTAACACTGTTGGTGTGGCATCCTGATGAGACAATAAACTTGCGCTCTATCTGTGTTCGCCTTACATACTCACCTGTACTTGCACCTTGTACCATGTTGGGATGCAGCCAAAAGGCCTTTGCCAGGTTCTGACATCTTGGTACTGAACTTTCTCACTTTTAGAAATTTGAGAAAAGACTTTAAACCAGTGAATGCTTTGTGTAGTTGGAGATCTTCTCTCCAGGTGCCACCAAGCCCTGTTAGTCCAACAACCCATTTGTAAAATAAACACACAGACATTCATATTATTTAAACTGCTTGGCCATTAGCTCAGGCCTACCATTGTCTAGCTCTTACTCTTATATTTAGCCCATTTCTATTAATCTATACTTTGCCACATGGCTCCTGGCTTTCCAGTACCTTATCTCTTTCTTGTCATGGTGGCTGGCCGTGTCTCCTCAGCCTTCCACTTCCCATAATTCTCCTCCTCCTTGTCCCGCCTACCCTATCCTTCCTGCCTGGCTACTGGCCAATCAGCACTTTATTTATACAGAGCGATATCCACAGCAGCTTTGTGTTGTTCTGCTGAAGTAACATAAAATGAAAATGACAAGCAATCATTTATTTCTTCCTTGGTGTATTAATACATAAATTAAGTCATATCTGATTAGAGCTTGGTTTACAGTTGTCCGGGTAGGACATTAAACTGGCTGTCTCTAGATTCCCTTCCTCTTTTACAAAGCACATATTTTTCTGATGTTTCATTGTCAGGGTCATTAAAAACCATATCTCTTCTGATAGAAAACAATATATCTGTATTTTCTAGCTGCTAAGCAGCATTTTCCTTTATTAAAACACAGAATCCTTTCACTAGCTATGGTAAATATCAATATAGCAAGTGTAAAAACCAGCCAGCCTTATGTAAACCAGAACTAATGCTTTAAGACCAGAGTTTCATGAAAATAATGATGCCAGGTATTTTCATAATTGAAATTCTATAACATAGAAATTAAGATTTTATTTCCAATATAAACCTTGAAATTCTGATGAAACCTTCCTTCCATGAAGAAAATTATAAAGGTCAACCATTTTTGTCATTTGAAGGGAAATTGGTCAAGCCACTCGAGGCAAAAGCCACAGGACACAGCTACAGCTATCTGAAGCAGACTTATTGAGTGCTTGCAAGGCAAGAATGTGTGCAGGCTCTCTGTGAGGGTATTAGGAAGTATTTGGGCTCCCATTGAATGTTGTTGAGGAGGGTTCCTGGAAATGGTGTTTTATGCTGAGTCTGACCCTCTCAAAAACTAGGAAATTCTCCGATTTTATTGCTTCACGACATACCTAGCAACAGGGAGAAGCAAGCAGGGTAGACAGTGATCAGTGAGAAGTTGGCCATCACTAATACTAGTCAGATTAGGGATGTTCAGTCCCCTTCATGTCCCGGACAGTTCTTGGTTTTGTTTTAGTTTAGACATAATTACAGTGGGCGTGTTGTTTGATCCACTGGGACCACGAACGAGTCTTATCTGCAGTTAGTATGCTCTGAAATTGGTTGTGCTCAATGCAAGCAGGCCAAGGTCTTTCCGTGAGTGCTGGCCAGCTCTGAGTAATGCGAAAGCCTCTTAGAAATGGGCCATTTTCCAGCTGCCAGCAGTGACCTTTATCTCTTTCAAAGGAAAATAAATTTGCTTGATTTTAAAACATGCACTTGAGATGTAGACAGGATCTTTCCTCCTGTCATAAGGGATCAAATGCCACTAAACATAAAGTGACATGGGGTTTTTTGTTTGGTTGGTTTGGTTTTTGGTTTTTCGAGACAGGGTTTCCCTGTGTAGCTTTGCGCCTTTCCTAGAACTCACTTGGTAGACCAGGCTGGTCTGTGACATGGTTTTTGATCTTTTATCTACAATCTCTAAGCCAGAATTGTCTGAAATTTGTTCTTTATTTATTTGGTTGAAATATCTAATGGGAAGTGTTATGGGCCTTTTTAGTGTTTATTTATCTTATTGAGTGCAAACAGTCAATATTTCTCTGTACAAATCAACTGATTTTATATGCTCGACAAGAATGGTGACAGTTTTATACCTGGCACTACAGTGAGCTGTCATCGGGTTTCAGGGCAGTGTCAAATATTTGCTTTCTGGACATTGAAATGCCCTTTTGAGAAGTGTTCATGCAACATCACCATTGAAGATCTGTTACTCAGTGTGGAGACTGTACAGCTAACATGACCCATCTTTTTAGAAGAGTGTAATCATGATAATAAAATCACCTCTGAGCACACTGTGAGTCAGTCATGACTCCAGGCACTATATGTGCAATATCTCATATAATTCTCAAATAATTCTTTATGGACCAGGGTCCATTCTTCCTCTTTTAAAACACTATGGACGTTCAATTAGGTAAGGTTAAGTGACATGTACACAGACCAGAAATAAAACAAAGCCCCTTCTTCCACATCCTTCGCTACCACTTTGGATTGTGGATGGCTTTAAGTGTTTTCTCGAATGAGCATTGGTCCACGTTAATAGAGAAGCACACAGGCCATCTCACCTGCTGCTGGAGCATAACAGACCTATCACAGAGGATGACATTAAAGATTTTATCACATGTCAGTTTCAGTGATGAGCACCAGACCTATGGTTTGCATGGTTGTGGGTAGGGCTGAGTTTCTGCTAAGCAACCTCAATCCCAGATGAAAATAAATTGTCTCAAAGATGAGTAGTGCTCCTTACACATTTCTTATACTATTTGCTGTCCACTGTCCTGGAGTGAACTTGTCACTTCCTCACATTGGAAATGACAACTGGTAGTACAATTAAGTCATGGAGGTGGTTACTATGGAATTAGTCATACTGCTTAGTGATACTGAATGGGAGGAAAAAAGCACAATAAAACTAAAAGGAGAAATGCTTTCCCTGTTTTTCTTACTATGCCTATCCCTGAGCTACCCTTTACTTACATTGCTCCTTTTCTCTTTGGCTTGTTATGTCTTGTAGGGGTATGTAGATTAAGAGAACAATGTGGAATGAATTGATAAGACATTGCTCCCTTTTAATCTACATATCCCTAATGTCCATGCTTTTCTTCCCTTTTCCTTCCTTTGCCTCATTGTTTGCACGTATTCTTTCCTGTTTTTTCCATTTTGTACTAACTTCTTTGTTGATCTTACCATTTAATGTATTTTTTCAATGTAATCCTTCATGCTGACACGATAAATCTGAAGTACTTTATGCATGAAAACCTGTTGACCAACGTTTTATATTGTTTTTATTATGAATTATTCTGACAGAAAGATAAATAACTGATTACTCCTTCTTTGATTTTGTGCCATAAACACCTCTATTTTATCTATATTGGAGTTGCATAATTAATATTCTGTGTCATTTCAGAGCAAGTGGATTATGAGTATTTTTAAACAAATCATGTTTGTAGCAAATACTTTTCTACTGACCATTTATCTGCTGTATCAAGGGTGACAGAATACTATTAATCTATATCCTAGTTATTTATGGGCTGAATTCCAAGCAATGGATTGGCTTAAACAAACACGGGACAAATTACAGAGGGCAGCAGTCAAGGGAGGAGACAGAGCAATGGCTTCTGAACAGAAAGCAGTGTGCTTAAACATTGAACCCAAACCCCAAATAGCTAGGACCTGGAAGAAAGATAGAGCTACAGTCTGACAATGGGTCTAGGTCAAATGGCTTCCTAGAAAACTAAGAGAATAGGGATGGATTACAGAAAAGGCTAGTGAGGAAACTGAATAGAAAGACGCAATTAGCAGTAGAGATAGAATAGCCACGGAGGATAGTGGTGGCAGCAGAACCAGGGAACATCTCTGGTGCATCAGGAGATCTTCAAGGGCATAGAAAGTAACAACAGTATAGGAGGAAATGTTAGCACAGTCTGTCCTAATAAGGAGGTAAGCCTTGGAGTTTTATTAGCTTTAGATAATCAAAGAATCACATCAGATGGCACTTTCATTTAATGAAAGATCATGCCAATCATCACAAGGTTCTTTGATGGCATCACAAGTATTGCCATGTTAAGTTAAGGACAGTGGGTCCCTTGGTTATGAAGGACAGGCTTATTTCATGGAGGTAATACGTAATATGAATTATGAATTATCATCCTAGAGGTGTCCACTCCTTAAGGAAACATTTTCAAGGGCAGATGGGACTGATTGGGAACCCAAATCTACAAACTTTGAATGTGTTCTGTGATGAATAGCTTTAAAACAACAGTCAAACTGGTCTCTTGAGAGCAAGTTTGCTTAAGGACACTAATGAGTGCCAGACTTGCCACTTTAGAGGAAATGTCCATAAAGAAAAGGTATTATGATGTTGAATCACCATAAAATTGGAATGTCATTCAGATTAAGTACTATAAGAACAAATATCAAGAAATTTTTATATAAAATTGTGTGCTGGGGTCAGATATAAAAATACTTAGGTTGGCATAGAGTTCCATGAGTGAGGCCTTTGAGAGCAACATGTCTCATTCCCCTACTACCAACCTCTTTGCATCTATACTTAAGGACATTTTTAAAGAAAGAATAATTAAGAACATGTGATATTTGTTTTCCTGTATCTGGCTTGTCTCTGTGTAATAGTTTCCAGTTTCATCCATTTACCTGCAAATCCCATAATTTCAGGTTTCTCTACAGCTGAATAGAATATTGTCTATATGTACCAAGTTTTCATCATCTATTCATTATCTGAAGGACATTTAGGTGGTTTCCATTTCCTAGTCTATTGTGAATAGATTGATGAAAAATTTCCTAGAATAGGATGTGGAATCCTTCAGGAATATACCAGGGAATGGTATAGTTAGGTCATATGGCAGATATATTCTTGGATTTTCTGAGGATTTTCTGCACCATTTTACCCAGTGGCTGTGCCAACCTGCAGTCTCACCAACAATAACCAAGGGTTCATCATTCCCCATGTCCTCATCAGCATTTGTTGTAAGTCATTTTGTTGACCTTAAGCATTCTAACTGCAGAAAGATGAAATCTCAAAGTTGTTTTAATTTGCGTTGCACTAATTATTAAGGATGTTGAACACATTTAAAAAATTTCTTAGCTATCTTTATTTCTTTTGAGAACTCCATTCTGAGGTACTGCCATCATTTCATTGCACATCAGCTGGACAGTGTTGACCTGTCTGAACCATGAGACAAGATTCCTATTGTGTCCATTAAGGATTATTTTTAAGAATATGGATGATTTTAGTACATTTCCCATTACTTTACGGGTCAAATTAAATATATCTTTAAAAAAATTAGATTGCATCTCAATTAGACAGAATGGACTATCCCTATAGGTTGAAGACATTGCTTATATATTTAGAGCACAGTTTCATAGAATACCTTGACAGTTGTTTTAGATTAAGGTTACTTATTAATTGTATTGTGTTTTGTTTAATGTTGATTATAAAAAAATTCTACTTCTTTTAAAATTTTGTTTACCATCAACTACTGGTTTATCTTTGGGGAGCTTAATGTCTATTGTTAAACATTTTACATTGGTTATTAAAAGATGTTTCTGTAAATATATTCAGGACATGGTGTGTGCATGCTCAGTTATGCTGGTTTGATTACATACATCACACTATAATTTACTATTTTATTTCAATGTTTTAAAATTCAGGTCCCAAGTCATTTGCAAAGGCATTTTCAAATGGCTATCTAATTGGAGAAGTTCTGTACAAGTTTGAACTTCAGAGTGATTTTTCAGAATTTTCAGAGAGCAGGTTAGTAAAGTTATTCTATTCGTCACAGAAAAGTCAATATTTTTGGCATTTAGACCTTTGCTGTCTCAAGAATACAAAGGAGAGGAGCGAATGTGTTTGCAACAAGACTGCTTCTATAGGAAAGTCACATTTTTATTCCTTCCATTCCTTTGTGGTCCTAGCCCAGATTTCTCCTTTCTTTTGTTTCTACAGTGTTATTTCTTGTTTTGAGATTTTTATCTATTTTTATTTTATATTTATGAGTGCTTGCCTATGTGTCAGTGCACCATATGCATTCAGTGTCCACAGAGGCCAGAAGAAGTTGCCAAATCCCCTGAGACTGGAGTTACAGACAGTTGTGAGCTGCCATGTGGGTGCTGGGAATCAAACCCAAGTCCTCAGGTAGAATAGCCAGCACTCTTACCTCCCAAGCCATCTCTCCAGCCCTGATCCTTCCTTCATTAAAAGATAGAAATAGAATGCAATGTAGTTTCCTCGGTGACCAGTCAGTATTATTGTGTTTTTAAAATATTCAATAGGATTTAATTGTTAAAACACACACACACACACACACACACACAATTTGTCTTAGCAGTAATATTGAAATTTATTTTTAGGCTGTAATTTGTCATTTGAAAGTTTATGGCTCAGTGTGATTGGTTCTAGCATAGTTACATATTTGTGATACTGAAGCCCTGGTGCATGTAAACTTCCAGTCTCTGGTTTTCCAGTTACGCATGGTACTTACCAATGGAGTAAAGAAATGTGTCAGAAAAGGGACACATTTTGTTTGACTTTTCCCACTTAAGATCAAGTCTCAAGGCTCATCTATGTGCCTCTTCTTCATTACTCCTCTCATGCTGGAAATTTTCAATTACATGGGTATGACATGCCACATTTTGTTTATCTGTAGATAGATATTTGATCTTTCTCACTGGAGTTATTATTTATTATGAATGTTGTATTGTGCATGGTTATATTCTTATTCCCTTTGAGTATTTGTTCCTCTTTACTATATGACTAGGAGTGTCATTGCTGTGATACATATATATGTATTAATCATATATACATCATGCCTACATCATAAATTTATATATATACATATACATATATATATGTATACATATACATATATATATATATATATACACACAAGGGTCTCAGTTCCACTACATTCTTATCAACATTTATGATTGCCTTTCTCCATATTGTTTTTGTTGAAAATTGACTTTTTTCATACAATATATTTTGATTACAGTTTCCCCTCCGCTACTTTTTGCACTTCCTCCCCACCTCTCCTCTCTTTATAGCCATGCTAATAGGCTGAACATGTAGGGCATTATGATTTTAAATCACATTTACCTGATCTCTAATGATGTTAAATATCTTTACATCTTATTATTCATTTATTCATCTTCATTAATGTAATGTCTATTTTGATATTCTACTTGTTTTTAAATCAGATTGCATTCTTGTTGTTTTATGTTATTTTCATATTCCAAGGTAAGTTTGTTGTCAGATAAATGATTTGCAAATATTTTTTCCATTGTATAATTTAAATTATAACTTTGTTATGATGTCCTTGAGGTACATTTTTTTCCATTTTGTTGGGTTGTGTTTGGCATTTTGAAATTGTGCTCATTTCTTATTTTTTCTTACTGTTCTATGCCTGAATAATTTCAGCTGATATACCTTTGGGGTTTTTTATTCTTTCTTCTAGCCAATTATACCTGTGGTTGAACTCTTGTGGTGAGTGTTTCATTCCTGAGTCTTGGTCAATGCTAACCACACTAGCTGGACCAACTTTCAGTAGTAATTCTAAACTCTAAAATTCTATTTGGTTCTTATTTTTATAATTATTATTCCTTTATTGTTGAGAGTTTTCCTCATGCTTTCTTCTAATTAAAAAATAATTCCTTTTAGCTTTTGAAAATATTTTAATATCCATTTTAAAGTATTTTTGTAGACTTTACCAGAGAGCTTCTATTGGGTCTTTTTCTTATATGTGATCCATACTTTCTTATTTATCTGTATGTGTGATAATTATTGAGCAGTGTACATAGAAAATAATATAGTGTACTGTCTTAGTTACTTATCTATTGCTGTGAAAAGGCACTAGGCCCAAAGCAACTTTTAAAAGGAAGAGTTTATTTTAGACTTCTAGTTCTTGAAGTATAAGAGTCCATCACTCCCACAGTGGGGAGCAGGGCAGCAGGTAGGTGGTCAAGCATGATGCTGGAGTAACAGCTCAGCACTTACATCTTCATCCACAAGCAACAAGCTGGTAGACTTAACTCAAAATTGAGTAAGTCTTTTGAAACCTCAAAGGTTGATCCCAGTGTCCAAACCTTCCCATCCTCTGTAAACAGCCACCAACTAGGGACTAGGTATTCAAATCCCCAAGTCTTGTAAGGGGACATCTCATTCAGAGTCCCAATGGGCTAACTCAGATTTCTGCAGTTTTGGCTGTTGTTGCTGTCTGCTATGGATGCAATTTCAGCGGCTTTTTGTTGCCTTCATGACTTTGGGAGACACATTCTGTAAACCCTCTATTCCTCACTGTATTCAGTACCTATGTCCTCTGCTTGATAACTCAGTGATCAGCCAGTGCACATTTTGAAAAGTTAATCTGCCTTTGCTGAGTGATTGTGAGAGTGCTGAATCATGGTTTGCTTGGGAAATGTCCAGTTCTGCCTTAGTCATTACCTCCCGTATTAACACCTTAACCAGGTGAGAGGCATGACATGATTTGAATACCTCGTCTTCCCCAGGAGCCCATACTCTTGCACACATGTATGTTGCCTTGTAGATCATTGCCTGGGAACTACAAGAACTTCTTTTTTTTCCTCCTTTTTAAAAATTTATTATATTTGTGTTTTAATTTTACATATCAGCCATGGGTTCCCCTGTCCTCCCTGCTCCCGCCCCATCCCCACCTTTTCCCCAGCCCCTCCCCTCTATCCCCATCTCTTCCAGGGCCAAGACTCCCCTGGGGATTCAATTCAACCTGGTGGATTCAGTACAGGCAGGTCCAGATCCCTCCTTCCAGGCAGAGCATGTGTCCCTTTGTAAGCCCCAGGCTCCAAACAGCCAGCTCATGCACTAAGGACAGGTCCAGGTCCCACTGCCTGGGTGCCTCCCAAACAGTTCAAGCTATTCAATTGTCTCACTTATCCAGATGGTCTGATCCAGTTGGGGGCTCCACAGCTTTTGGTTCATAATTCATGTGTTTCCATTAGTTTGGCTATTTGTTCCTGTGTTTTTCCAATCTTGGTCTCAAAGAACTTCTGACTCAACATAGTTCATTCTTAAGTCTCTCTCTAGTTTTGAGAAAGCATTTGTTTAGCATAGCTGATAGCACTATGCCAGCCGGGCAGCTAGAATCTTGACCATGTGCCACTAATTACTCTGTACTAATACCCTTGGAATATGGCTTTACCCAATGAGTAATCTTTATGACAGATCAAATAATGACAAATCCACACACACAAAAAGGTTTTTCTACAGCACTGTCAGGCAGGCCAAATAGTGGCAGTGCTTGAAACATAGGATCTTTTTTGAGGAGCTTTCTGATCTGTTTGCCTTCTTTGTTGGTTACTGGATTTTATAGCTACTGCTGCTGTTTTGGAGACTGCCTTGGAATTAAAAGGAAAGGGGGGATAAAATTATGTGAAATGACAAAAAAATATTATAGAGATCAAGCACCATGTTCTTTTTTTTTAATTTAAAAAACTTTATATAATGTATTTTGATTGCATTCATTCCCCATCCTCCTTCTCCTAGATCCTGCCACACCAACCCAACTTCAAATTCTTTCTCTCTTAAAAAACGGTAACAGAAAGAACACATACCAGAAAACATAGTGTCCATTTTGTGTTAGTCAACTGCTGCAGAGCATGAGCTGCCCTGGAGTATGTTGATGGACCACTGTCCCCCAACTGAAGCAAACGGATTTCCCGCTCTCTCAGCAGCTGTCCGTAGCTTCCTGTTAAAGTGGGACTCTGTGACCACTTCCTTTTCTCCATGGTGGATTTTTGTCTTGATTGACCTTGTGAAGGTCTTTCTGTCACAGACTCCATGAGTTCATATGTAAACCTGCAACAATGTGTCCTGGAAACGGGGTTTCACTGAGGAAGAGGTGCGATAAAGACAATTTGGGGCTAAGTGCTTCAAAGTCTCTCCCTCTCTTCCCATTGTCCATTTGTAAGTCTCCGTAGGAAGTGCTACCTATTGCAAGAAAAAGAGCTTCTCCAATGAGGGTTAAGTGAGCCATCAGTCTACCGGCATAGCAATGTTATCAGGAGTAATTTTGTAGCTGTACTCATTTAACAGAATAACGGTAGCACGTTTCCCCCTGGGCTCATGACCTAACTCATCCTAGGTTCTTGCCCTCATTAACAGGGTCAGTTTGCATGCTGTCTCATGAACTAGTCCTTAAAACCAATTAAAAAAAAATAGTGACTTCTTACCCTATAGTATTGGTGTCACTAATGCTTGCACCAGTGGGTGTTTCTTGTGGACATGTTCTTAAATAACTGTTCTTTGAATTGTTTTAAGTCCTTGTCTGATCTCTGATTTTCACAGTTCTGAAGGGGTGATTTTTAAAAATTTTTGTCTGAGGCCTTTCAGTCTTTAAGCAGGTCAGTTATTGAGGTATTCATTCATTCTGCTGCTGGTGTGTGTGTGTGTGTGTGTGTGTGTGTGTGTGTGTGTGTGTGTGCACTCATACACATGTATATGGTAGGCCCAAGGACCATCTTAGTTCTCCTTCCATTCCTCAGGAACAGTCCATGTTGCTTTTTGAAATGGAGTCTCTCACTGGGTCTGGAGCAGGAATACTTAGCTATTGACCACCAGGGTTCCTCCTGCCTCCATTTCCCCAGCACTGGAATTACAAGTGTTGGGCACCACATCAGTATTTTAAATGAATTCTGATAGTGGAACCCAGATGCTCATGCTTGCATGCAAGCACGTCACTTCTCCCCTCCCATTCTCAGTAAGCTAACACAAATCACTTTTCACCCGACACTTCCCACTCACACATCCCTATGATAAAATTGTCTGTGCCAAAAGATATCTGATACATCCTCTTCCTAGGTGATCCATTTCTTCATAAATCTAAATTCCAGCAGTTGTGCAGGAAGGAATCATATGACCCAATAGATTGTAAACATATTTTCATACTATTGAGCATATTTTCATGCCCCCCCCCCCCCCCGCTTCATGGTGATCCTTCCTAGTTCATTTCCTAAGCTTCTAGGACTTGGGATATTTCAGTCCATTAAAAAACAACGCATGCTGTGCCCACATTCCTCTCCCTTGTGGCATGTTGGGCAATTTTTTACAGCTGTCCTCAGCTGCTTCCTCTGCCTGACCTTCTCGTCCCGTGTCCCTTTGGTTACCACCTTTATCACTAGAGCAGCCTCCCAGGTGTAAGAATTCTGGGTTCTTCTGTGCTGTCAGATGGTCTCATGCACACAGGCTGTTCCATAGTTACCTGCATGTAGCCAGATTTCCAATACTTCTGTTTATTACTTTATGTGCTTTAGAAACTCATATCACACAGTTACATGTTTTTGTACCGTTTTTCTTGGTTCCAGTTTCTTTGTGATTCAGACATCACATATTCAAATCCTTTCAAGTTAAGGATACCCCATTATCTTTCTCTGCATCTTAATGACCTAATAGGCCCAACTTCAAGTTAAGAGAAATTTCAGTAATTATTATTATTATTATTATTGTTATTATTATTATTATTTGGAATTGACAAATGCTTAAGTCTCTAGGTAAATTCTAAGAGGATACACCTTTCAAACATCTTGCCCACTAATAGAACCTTAACTGAAATTTTTCTGGTCTTCACACACACCATGTATTTTTGTTTCATCGTGCATTGTCTTTATTACTTTTCTATTGCTGCAGAGAGACAACCATGTCTAAAGTAAGTTAGACTGGAATTTGCTGGGGTTCACAGTCACAGAGGGTTAGAGTCTGTGATCATTATGGCATGACAGAAAGCATGGCAGCAGGCGGGCTGGCATGGTACTGGAGCAGTAGCTGAGATCTTACATCCACAGGCATGACACACAGAGAGAAGAAAGAGAAAGAGGGATGGGAAGTTCAGCTAAATAGTAATGGTGTGGGTTTGTAAATCCTCAAAGCCCAGCCTCAGTGACACACCACCTCCAATAAGCCCACAATTCATAATCCATCTGTCTTAGTCAGAGTTCCTGTTGCTGTGAAGAGACACCATAACTACAGCAACTCTTATAAAGGAAAATATTTAAGTGAGGTGGCTTAAAGTTCCCAGATTCAGTCCATCATCATCATGATGGGACATAGTGGTGTGCAGGCAGACATGATACTAGAGAAGTCACTGAGAGTCCTACACCTTTCAGGCAACAGGAAATGGTCTGAGTATCACACTGAGCAAAGCTTGAGCATATATGAGACCTCAAAGCCTGCCTCCATAGTGACACACTTCCTCCAATGAGACAATACCTACTCCAACAAAGCCGTACCTCCCAATAGTGCCACTGCCGTTGAGGGTAATTTTCGTTCAAACTACCACACCATCCCAAACAGTTCTACCATCTGGGGGGTCAAACATTCAAATATATGAGCCTATGGGGGCCATTCTCATTCTAACCCAGACGTGTATCTTTGCATATTACTATTCTTTCACTTTTTTTCATGAAAAACTAATTCATTTTTAGGATCCAACTAAAAGTCCACCCTTCTTTAAACTTCTTAATTTTGCCAGCAGATTTCCTCTTTGTCTTCTCTCTGTTCTAATGACACTTAGGTGATACATTTCCTTACCATATTGAGTTACGATTATTTGTTTGTGTCAGTTCTTACTGAAGTAACTGCTAAAGACAGGTGTCCAAAATTATTGGAAAATGACTTAACGAATGTTAGCTTCTTGTGCTGGTTAGGTTTTGTCAACTTGACAAACACTAGAATTGCCTAGGAAGGAAGAACTTGAAGAATTGCCTCTATCAGATTGGCCTGTGAGCATGTCAGTGGGACATTTTCTTTATTAATGATAATGCAGGAGGGCCAAGCCCACCATGGGTGGTTCCACCCTTAAGCACCTGGCTTGTATAAGAAAGCAAGCTGAGCATTCCATAGAGAGCAAAGCAATGAGCAGAACTCCTCAGTTCCTGTCTTCATTCCCCTACTGTGATTTCCTCAATGATGTCCTGTGATTGAGAAAGCGTAAGGCAAATAAAATCTCCCCAGCTTGTTTTTGGTCATAATGTCTATTACATCAACCAAAGTAAACTAGAACACTCTTCAAATATATTGAAATATCCTTAAAGTTGCACAGAAGCATTATCCCCACCCTTGGTAAATTTACAATATTATTTCCATAATGAAAAAAAAAATCAGCATCACAATCTATACCTAAATGGCCATAGAAATTTTAAAGGACCATCCCAATCTCGTGTCTCATGCAATATTTTAGGTACATAGTGGGTCTTCCACAGCTACATTCTTTATCCATGGATTCAAGCATGAGCTGAAAATATCCAGGGAAATTCCATTGTAATCTAGAGAAGAATTAAACTTAAATTAAAATATAGGAGAGTATGAACTTAAATTATATGAAAATGCTATTGCCACTTTTTTAGTGGATTTTGACATCCATGGGGGTCCTTGGAAGCAATGCTGTGTGGATATTGAGGAGTGGCGGCTCTAAATTAACAAGCCATGGAGAGTAAGCCAGTAAGCAACACTCTTCCATGGCTGCTGCATCACTTCCTGCCTCTAGGTTCCTGACCTGACTTGCTTCAGTGAAGGATGATTATTTGGGTGTATAAGATGAGAATAAACCCTTTCCTCTCCAAGTTACTTTTGGTCATGCTGGTTTGTTTTTCAGAATAGTAGAAATCCTAAGACAAGATATATGATCACAAGGTATGCAGTTGGTCTAATATCTTTATTGTGGTCAGAAGTGAAAATTATAAATAGTATGCTGCTAAAAACATGAAGTTACATGTCTTAGAAATGACTCACTTTTAAGAATAACTGGCCCAACTCTGAGAGGATTCTTTGTTTTAAAACCATGTTAGTTTTGCTAAAGCAGATTAGTTAAAAGGAAAACAAATAGAGAATAAGTAAATACCTTTTGGAGGTTTGCTGCTCTCATGGTGAGAGGAAGTTTTGTTATGTTGCTTGGTAGCATGCAGCAGAATAGACCTAAGTCCCTTAGCAGGCAAGTGTAAGCAGAGGGCAAGGAAACTTTCCCCAGTGCCTGTTCCTTATTCCCTCAGAGGTCATCGTTTGCATCATATGCTCTGTCTCCAGAGCAAAGATGTCCCAGCTGTTTTTCTGTATTCAAAAACAAGAGCTGGTAATTCTACTCTGCTGGTTGTGCAGAAGCCTTAACAATCACAGATTTCCTAGGGTCCTTCAAGTTGTGTTCCTCAAAATTTGACTGATTGGGAATTTAGAATATTCATTAAGTCTCCCAGGGAGGATTATTGCTATATACCTGGTAGTTGCACTAGTTCATTAATGCCATCTTAAAAACAAACAGCAAGCCAAACTATAATATTAATAGGCAAACACTATATTCAGGAAGCTATGTAAACCAAGTGAGAGGAGGCAGTCAGTTCTTTTGACAGTAGGGATAAGCTTTGAAAAAAATGCAAATGATTAGTAATTGCTTTTGTATTCTCTCTTCTGTATTACAATGTCTCTAAATATTGCAGCCCAACACACAACACAGATCTAAGTTGGAGAGATAACTCTCAGTCCCCATTTTTTCTGAATATGTATGGTAGGTAAGGTACATGCACATGTTTTGCACAATCACTCAAATATATGTCAGCTCTGGATTATGAGAAACAACTTTTGGTATGAAATTTGATTTGCATTCAAGTATACTCTACATGCTTTTTTGTATTGAAGAATAAATTTGAATGTTGGAAGCTAAGATAAGAAGCCAGGTCAAAGGCTAGACCTGATAAGTGTATCTGGGTTGATAATAAAGTCACAGCAGTTGTAATACATTGAATATCTGTCTCTCCTGTCATCAGATTCATTAAACATTAATAGCCATAGACCATTTCAGACTTCTGAAGCAACATATCAATTTTATTGCTTTTAATTTAAATATATTTCTCATTAGCAATGAGCACCTAAAAGTAACAACTACATCTTATTCATTTTAATACTTTGATAATTTTTTAATTTAATTATTTTTTGTGTGTGCACCAAATGAATGCCTACTGTCTATATAGGCCAGAAGATGGCACTGGATCCCCTGACACTGGAGTTAGAGATAGCTGTGAGCTGACATGTATGTTCTGTGAGTCAACCCATGTCCTCTGGAAGTACAGCAAGTTGATTGTGAGATATCTCTCTAGCCCCATATGTCAATAAGTCTTTGTAATTAATTACATCTAATAAATAGGTATACCCTTAGTACCTATTGTTATTTAATGAAATGTTAATTCATTTAGAGAGTAAAATGAATTCATTAGTTTCTTTTTTTTTTTTTTTTGGTTTTTCGAGACAGGGTTTCTCTGTGTAGCTTTGTGCCTTTCCTGGAACTCACTTGGTAGCCTGGGCTGGCCTCGAACTCACAGAGATCCGTCTGCCTCTGCCTCCTAGGTGCTGGGATTAAAGGCGTGTGCCACCACTGCCCGGCAATTCATTAGTTTCTTAAAGTTTGAGGCTATGTTGAAATTCAATCATTAATAATAAAAAATGTCAAATTATACTTTTTTACCTCAGAGAATTACTATAAACCACACACATAATGGATTCCATAGGTTATATCATTTAATTAAAAATTATAGACAGTGTCTGAGAGGATCATTCTTGGGCTTGTCAATATAAAATTTGGGACTAATTTAAGATTTTAGCAATAATAAATGATAACTTAATGCAATGGGCATTCATATTGTAATTTTGCCTTTAGACTAAAATGTAATTTTCAAAACTGTAGTCTTTTTATCCACTTGGAGAAATGAATTTGCTTGTCTGTTTTTGTACTTACTTCCTATGCAAAATCTTATTGTCAATTTACAACATAAATATATAAAATTAATGAATTTTAAATTCTACAAAATAATAAAGTTCAGGTAAACATGACCAATGGGAAAATATCGCCATGCATTTTATCACTGAATCGTTTAAGAAAAAGGAAGCATGTAAGGGTTGTGGGATAATTCACAGTATTATGCCCTAACAGTACTTCTGACATTTGGTGTTTGTTTTTAATTCAATGTTAATGTATATTATGAACATATTGTCGCATTTAGGGGTTCAACTGCCAAACTTAATAATTTCTCCCGCTTGGAGCCAACACTTCACCTGCTGGGTGTGCAGTTTGATCAGAATGTGGCCCAAAGCATCATCACAGAGAAGCCAGGGGCGGCAACAAAACTTCTATATCAGTTGTACATTGCTCTTCAGAAAAAGAAGAAAACCGGGCTGACTGGATTAGAAATACAAACCATGCAACCCCAGACAAATTTAAGGCTTCAGGAACTCAGAAGCGAGGCTTTTCGAGAGGTGGGTACATACAGAGACCTAATAGGCATTCCCCATGGGAAAAGGTGGTGTAGCAAATTGGCTGTGAGATTGTAGCCTTGGGGAAACTCCACTAAAACTACTTGTATCATTGGCCATCCCAGGTGTTACTTTACATTAATGTTTTCCATTTGTTTATCTACCCCTTCTGTCTTCCTGTTTCTTCTCCATACTACAGATACTTAGTATCCAAGTACTTTTTCTCTTTTATGTTTGAGACCATAATATGATTACATCATTTCTCCTTTCCTCCCTCCAATCTGTCCAATATACCCCTCCTTGCTCCTTTCTAAATTCATGCCTTCCTTATTTTTCAACTATTGTTATTACATGCATCCAAATATAACCTGCTGAGTCTGCACATACAACAACCAGTATTTTCTACGCTTCCTCCTTTCCCCTCCCTGTCTCCTGCTATTAAGTTGGCTCAGATTTCTTTAGGGGCCTCTGCAGCTGCATAAGCAAGAATGATTATTTCTGCCTGCCATGACACTGGACTTTCATGTAGCTTAAAGAAGACAATATACAACCAACTGTAAAGAACTTCCAGAGTCAGGCATCCATTGTGTAGATATTTATTGAGTTCCCATTTCATGCCAAGCACTTGCAAGTGAATAACATTGGGAAAGCCCCACCCCACTACATGTTTACATGCTACAAAAGT
Source organism: Onychomys torridus (assembly GCF_903995425.1). Classification (NCBI taxonomy): domain Eukaryota; kingdom Metazoa; phylum Chordata; class Mammalia; order Rodentia; family Cricetidae; genus Onychomys; species Onychomys torridus. Next base: position 49,112,591 of record NC_050457.1, on the reverse strand, counting down.
AAAAATGTTTCTGTACAGTGGTATACATCATAGTCTAAAAATGAGGAGAAGAGGGGACAGACTGTCTTCTCAAAAATTATGGAGGTAAAGGAAATAAGAAAATAAAGGCAATAGGCTATGGGGAATAGAAGCTCAAAGGAAATGTGAAATACATTTCACAGAAACTGACACAATTGCTATTCTAGGGAAAATTTCTGGGAAAAACTGATGTATGAGGGTCAAAAGTAAAGAGGTCTTTTGATCAAGGAAACAAGATATAATCAAGAGCAGGCAAAAATGTTAATATTATGACACTATTTTATAAGAAGAGATATGAATATTGTTTTCATTGACCATACACAATTAAAGATCTTAGTGATTAATATGTTATGAATAACATAGTTTTAATTTATTTTAACTATCAACATAATGATGTGTATAAAATTAATTTTTTACACAAAAACTTATGTGTGATTGCAATGCCAGTACACCTTTTATTCTCCAGTAACCAGAAACCTTTGAAATGCTTTCTTCATTTAGAGACTTAAAAACCTGATCCCACGCCAAACTGATTTCAATCTGATGCGGGTTACATGCAGGTTTCAAGAAAAATGTAAACAAATGAAAGAAGATCTTGCCCGAATGAATATTGAGAAGTTTGAAAAATTTCAAAAACTCGAGGAAGAGCAGAGACACTTTAATATCGAAAAGGTTCTATTGAACATTTTTTATGGAAATTCATTAATACCTAGTATACTACTCTTGATTTATCTCTGCCTGTAATAAGTACACATTTCATAAGCAGCTGTGTAGATAGATTGCATGTTGTGATGCATGGCTTTGCTTTGCCTTACCATAACCTTCTTTTTACAATATTTTCTTCTCTTCATCTTTATACTCCCTCATTCTCACCTGCCTGGTGGCTGAGAACCATTGGCTGCCTCTCGGAACAACTTTATTTCTTTCACAGCATGAAATTTGTGCCTCACCTCTTTGGGAAATGATTTGCTGCTAGCTACACTACTGGCCAAAGGGCCTCTACCATTGTATCCCTGTGGAAGAGAGAAGGAACACTTCCCCATGTCCCTCTCTGACCCCTTTTCTGCAACCCCCAATCTCTACATCCTGCTCCGTTTCTTGTTGATGGGTTACTTCTCTGTTTGCTTTCCTTTCCAACTATCTTGAGCATCTTGACTTCACTGTCCTCACCACTGCTTCTCAAACCTCTTTGAAAAATCTTTAATGATATGTGTCTTTAAAGACACGGGAGCAAAAAACAATCATCGTTAAAGACTTTTAAAAGATTTCAAATGGCTGGATTATGGAATGTGTAAACTATAGGCAATGGAATCATGGTTTGTCCTATACCATTTGAACTTGCTTTTTAAATTAATTAAGATGATAAGAAATTAATATATCCTGAGTAGAGGCAGCTTCTTATGAGGAAGGAGGGAAACATTCAAGAGGCAAATTTTAGGAAGCCTTCTGTTACTTGCCAGAGGGCAGAGTCATTCTTCAATGCCTTTGTGTGGTAGAGACTGGACACTCTAAGTCCAGTGTTTAAGTTGAGGTCAAGTGCTGGGACTGATTGGCACTGAACCAGCCAGTTCAAGTTTGAAAAGCTAAGTCTAATGCAGGAAATCTCCAAAGAAAGAAAAGACAAAGGGTGTGGGAAAGGAGAGAATGTGAAATGTGGCCATAAGAAGTAAACACAACAAACCAGTACTTTCCTGGTTTTATTAAAATAAAGAAATAAACATAAGGCAATTCAAAAAGTCACCTTTTTTAAAAAAAGTGAAATAAAAGCTTTAAAATGATAATTTTTGCCTTTTAACAGTAAATTAAATTCTTTATCTTTTGATGTAAGAATCAGTGAATTTAGTTTGAATACACTGCTTTTAGTAGAGATATATACTTTTATGTTATCATAAAATAAGATACTTAGTTTTATTTTATCATGTTTTATATGTTTTTCTCTCAACGATATCATCCTGTTTATATTGTCCTTAAAATAATTATTGTCTGTCTTCTTAAGAGATAATCCAATGATGCTTTATGCTTTAGTGTCAGGCCAATAGTTGAGATTGCCCCTGAACTCATGTGTAGGTGGATGGGTTTGGGGAAACTGTCTTTTCTGTTGGCAGCTGCTGGGGTCTATAGAGTCCTTGGGAGCTCCATGAGAGAAAGAATTTCTCCTTCTCATGATTGGGCTGCTCATGAAGGTGGCACTGGGAAAGAAATATAATCTTTTTTTTTTTTCTACTTGGAACCCTTGCTATTCGTGTCCCAACACACATAACAATACATACATCATTTAGTCATAATTTTAGCATTTCAATATTGTGTTTTAGCATCATAGTTTTCAGGGTAAATAATGTTGATAATGACTTCCTAATATTATACAGTTGTGACACCTTGTGCATTCCTTAATTGCTAAGTTCTGAAATTTTCAACAAATATCTTATGTATATGTATATCTGTACACATGTTACATGACTATTATTTTGACGAGCTGAAAAAATCAATTAATGTATATGCCATACTCAGCAACGTTTAAACAGAAGACGACAAAATGAGATAATGGCCAAAATCCAAGCAGCCATTATACAGATCCCTAAGCCTGAATCCAATCGTACTTTGAAAGCACTTGAGGCTCAGAAACTGATGAAAAAGAAAAAAGAGGCAGAGGTAAGGTGTGGCCCCTTGCTGTTGTCTTGTTTTTCTCTTAAATAAAGAATAGTTTTTTTCTCTGTAATGTGCAGAAACCTTCTAAAGATTCTTATTTTCTTTATAAAGTATCCTTGGTCTTTCCTGTTCTTATCCAAAATTCCACCAGCTAGTGCATATCCAATTCATTTTACTACTGTTTGTTCAGCAGCAGGGTGTAACTTTAGGCCAGGGAGATCAAATTCCCAACGTAGGAATGTCTACTTGGAGTCCCATGTTTATAGGGAGTCTGATATGATGCAGTTGTGAACACACCATTCCTCTTTACCGTGCAATGTAGTTTGTTATGAGTACCAGAAATGTTAATTGACTTGTTGCTGTTAACACATTTTAAACTAAAATGCCAGCACTGGAGATATTTTACTCGACCACACTGAGTGTCAACATTCCAAGAGGATACAATCTAGTTACGTTATGGAGAAGCGATACTATGTTTTGATGATAATTCCTTAATTTTTATATTCTTTGTTGGCCTAAGAAAGGTTACAAAGGTTATTATTAATTCCACATTAGTCAAAGATATGGATTACCACTTTACATTTTATTGACTCACATATTATTGACTCGTACATGTTTCTCTCAGTATAGTATCAACTCCTTCCATTTATAAATCAGGAAACTGAAACCTAAATGCTGACATATTTTATTGTAGTACAAGGCTGCTGTGAAGAAGATAATGGCCCAGGTCTCTCATCCCTAAACCTACTGTATTTAATATTAATCTACATATTGTTTTTTAAATTCTAACAAAATACAAAATACCTTATACTTGGATTTTAGGAATAATATCCACATATTTTTCTGGATCCATTCTTACAGTTAAAAACTAAATTTCCCTGAGTTGATGAAAGTTTATTAGTGGTACATAAACATAAGCTAAAAATATTTAAGAAAAGTTCATAAAGAAAGTGAGATTACATGGGAGATATTTAAAACACCTAACACAAACACTTGCAAGAAATATCTATAATTAAAAAGCATGGACTCTGATAAATTCAACTTCATTAATTACTTTTGGTGCACTGGTAAAATTAGTGTTTTCTGGGGAGATGGATAAGTAGCTAAACTATCTGCTGCACAAGCAGACATGTGGTAGCTTGTGTCTGTAATCCCAGTATCCCTGTTGTGAGATGGGACCAGAGACAGGAGAATTCCTAGCAGTAAACAAGAGATCCTATCCAAAATAATATTGGAAGTAAGGACTAAAACTGTCTCACCTCCACAGGGTCAGTAGTCTGTCCACACACACACACACAGACATATACACATGTGTGCATTCACACATCACATACATACACATACACATGTACACACAATTTTAAAAAGAGAGGTAAAATCATGAATTAAGTAATTCAAGTTAAACAACTTCTGTATTGTTTTAGGTTAGTCTCCTTTAAAAGAATGAATCAGAATTATAAAAGTATTCCCAAAGGCAGCTTGTCTTATCTTACTCCTAATTATTTTGAAATAGTACTATGTGTTACAGTTTAAAACTGGTTGAACGTGAAGTTTTCCAATGGCTTTTAAAGGCAGGGAACTGATGGTGAATTTTCTTTAAAGGACGTGGCCAATGAGATTAAGAAATTTGAAGCCCTAATAAAAAAGGATCTCCAAGCCAAAGAAAGGTAGGATATAATGTTTTATATCACAAAAATATGCCATGAATAACTTCAAATCCTTATAAATAGATTATGTAGTAAAGTTACTGAAGGATCTTCCACGTTGGAGGCTTATTAAAGGAGTATATGAAAGAGAAAAGACAATGTGACTTAAAATTCAGATTATTTACTCACTAACCATTTAGATCTAGACTAGAAAAGTGAGTATCAGGAAATGTAAAGTCTGTGTACTTTTCTGTGCTGTGTTTATTTTTCTGAGTTCAAATACATTTTAAAACATTTACTAAAATCATTACACTAATTTAAACGTGCTGTGGGAAAGCCTTAATTGGACTCTAGTTTCATTTATTTCATGCCACACTCTCTGTTTATCACAGAGTATAGCAATAATGTGTTGTTGAATGAAGTTTTTCACCAAATGTTATGCAAGTTTATGAGGCTTTTTTCGGTAAATTGTGCCTCCTTGATAGCTTAATTTACCTAAATATAAACATGACTCATAGCCTTTTATTTCTTATTGTAGTTCCTTGAAAATAAACCATTGGAGGCTACTCTTTTGGGAGCAGTGTAGGGCTTTCTGCCTTTAAAAATGGAAACTAACCAATCTCTACATATTTACATCTCATACAGTGTTAAAGAATTCTATATTAAAGGAAAAATACACAAGTAAACAACACACTTGAGTTCCATTTTAATGTTTCTAAATGAGCAAATTATGGAGTCCAGTGAAGAATGGAGACTTAGGAAATAAATAGTAAGAGGTCAGGTATGGAAAGGAAATCAAATAACTTGGAAAATAGACCTATTTTCCTTTCTGCTACCTTCTGTACGAGTTCCTGACACCCTGCCTTGATCCCCATGCCCTTTATTAGTATGGCTACTGTCCCCTAAAACCAGAACCCAAGATGCATAGGTGACAAGGAAGGGTTGTCAGCCCACCTTTGTCTCTTCAGTTTCTTGTCTCGCTTGCCATGTGGGAGCTTTTGAATTTCATTCAAGACCATTTATCAATGTTTGCTACTGTTTCCTGGGCTGTTTAGTCCTCTACGATGAGTTCTTATCTGTACCTATTGCCCCTGCAATTTAAAATCTTTGAGTTTACATTACAGCCTTTGAGCTTTTTTTAACTGACTTTCATGTAAGGCAAGTAAAAGGGAATAAGTATTACTCTTTACATGCGAATATTTCGGTAACCCTGCAATATTTTGCAGAGGAGGCCAATCTTTTCTCCAATGTAAGTTTGGTATCTGTGTCAAAACCCAAGTGGCTGTAGCTGCATGCGTTCATTTCTGTATTGTATTCCAGCCCATTGGTATACATGTCCATTTTTGAGCATTATTATAGTGGATTTGTTGCCATATCTCTGTCTTATATTTTGAGATCAGGTATTAAAATATTGTCAAAATCTGTCTTTTTGTTTAAATTGCTTTGGGTATCTAGAGTCCTCATGAATTTTATAATTTTAGTGGTGAGCATCCGGAATCTGTATGTTGCTTTCAATAATATAATGTAACCACTTTCATAATATTGATTATTTTGATCTATAAGCATGGGAGGTACTTTGTGTAGGCTATTTTTTTTTAATTCCTTTCTGTTTTTGTTTTTGGGGTGTGTGTATGTGTGTGTGTGGTTACTGTGTGTGTTTCCCAGAAGGTTCCATTTAATCCTGCCAGAAATTTCCAATGGCACTTGGGAGTGGGCATAGAATAGAGTCGTGTGTCCCGTCCCCCCTTCCCCCCCCCCCCTCCGTCCCCCCCATCCTCCCGTGTTGTGTCCCCCTCCCCCATCTCAGAGCAGCAGTGTAGGACAGGACACAGCTGGAGTCACCATGGAGTCAGTTCTCTGGAGCTCGGAGCAGCCTCACCTGCAAAGAAATCTCTTACAATGTGCTGCACAAATAGCTCCTCTCATGGCCACAGCAAGAAAACTACCAGGAAGCATTGATCTAAAGCAAACTGAGAAAGAAAACCAAAGTTATAGGACCATAGGCCTTTTTAAAGCCTCTTTATCACAAACTGCTGTTTAAATTCTTTTTGAAGTTTTAGCTCAGGATTTTCTGAAATCCTTTAGAAACTTCATGCTAACTTGTTGCAAAAAGGGTTAAAGTTTTTGTGATATATTTTTTAATATCATAGGATTGCATCGCTTTCCCCTTTCCTTTTCCTCAGCACCCCCAGAAACCTCTAATCCCTCCCATGTCTCCCACTCTTAAATTGATATCCTCTTTTTCTTTATTATTCTTACATGTGTGTGGGGGGGGGGTGTGGGGGGGTGTGGGTGTACATGCAAATATCTTGTATCTGAAGAACAGTAGCAGCTGTTGCTCCCTTTGTAGCCCATGCCTGAAAAGTCCTTCAAAGACAAGGGATGTCACCTCAAAACCCATCCTTTTCCTTTGGTGGAAAATGGAAAGCTTTGGTGCTAGCAATGTGGAGCTCCTATGACTGCCCCATCTCTACATGTGTCCTATTCATTAGATGTTGTTTTTGTTTGTTTAAGACAAATATTAAATCCTATCAGTAGTCTGTTTACTTAGCTGAGCTTTATTGGATGCTGTAGTTTGGCATTTGGTGTGATAGATATACCAAGTAATTATCAAAATATATATTTGATATAATTTATATACTGATAATTCCTACATAAATATCCATTATTCTATGAATGTTTGGCAAACAATCAGCTATCGATAAAACATAACCACTATCTTCAAGATGCCCATATGTAATAAAATAAATATATCTTCAATGAAACAACCATATAGCTTTCTTTTATTTTTAAGGAATTTTTTTACTAATTTAATTTTACAAATTCATATGGTGTGACAATTTGTTGTATATAGATATTAATTAAACAAATCCAATCAGCATAGCCAGCATTTTTATGTCTTTCCGTATGACTTTAATTTTTGACTAACAAATGTATATTTATGAGATACAATGTAATATTTTGATGCATTTTTAATTGTATAATTGTTGAACTGGGGGATGCAACATTTCCAGCTCCTTGTCATTACCTTGCATTTGGAGCCTTTGATAGCTTGTGAGATGATGGATGAATAGGTGGGTGGTTGGGAGGATGAATAGAATGATAATTAACAGAGAATTCATGAACTAGGTAGATTTTAGGCAGTATAAACACAGTGTTTAGAAAGCAATTAGCCTATACTGAATCTAGATCAGAATCTTTGTAAAAGCACAGAATAGTAAGAATTTTCCTGAATGACCACATAACTTCCACAAACATTTAATTATACCAACCTTTAAAAATGCCTTTGAAACTGGCCCAAAGGATGTTTTTATTTATTTCTGTAGGTAGGGGATCTCACTATGTAGTCCTGGATGGCATTAAACTTACTATGTTAACCATGATGGCATGGAACTCACAGAAATTCACTTGCCTTTATCTCTCAAGTGTGGAGATTATAGGCCTGAGCCACTATGATGGGCTTTCATTGTAATAAATCTTAAGCAAAGGTCAATTCTGCCTTGACCATCTGTGTATTGGGTTCTAAAACAGTTTATCCTTAGCTCTTCTCAGGACACAATACAACCGTGTCTGGACCTCCTATGGATAAAATAATCAGAATCACACTTTTTTTTTTTTTTTAAGATTTAAACTGCTTGGCCATTAGCTCAACCCTACCATTGTCTAGCTCTTACTCTTATATTTATCCCATTTCTATTAATCTATACTTTATGTTTTATAACTACATCTTACAATGATTCTCCGTGTAGTTGTGGAATTTAGCACACACCAATAGTTTGTACAGAGAACAAGAAGAGAATACTTTTCCCATAGGTCCAAATTTTAGCTGGGAGCAGCAAATGGACTAATTGTGATCTAGAATCTAATAAGATTTATGTATTATATGTGTATTAATCTCCCACCAAACATGCTTTTGCAGTAGTAATTCTGCATATATGAAAATTAATAACTGTTTAGTCATGAAACACTTTAGTAACATGCCATTTTTTCTAAATAAATTCTGTTTTTTTTCTAAATTAAATGTGTTAGTGGTAACATAAAAATTATAATTCATAATATAAACTCACTATTTCTTGGCAAGTAACATTATCATTTATCTTATGCAGCTGTACTATGGCATTCTAATGGCTTTTTAAAGACATATGCATATGAGTATTAATGATTCAATTGTTATGCACATTGCTTTTTTAATGATAACTTTTAATGAATATAAATTTAATGCCAAGGAACCATTTATTTCACTGAATTTAAGGTGTTCATCTTCTTTTTGGAAGATCTGTGCTGATGCCATATCAGGCTTCTGCTAAGTCTTGCTAAGCAGGCCAACTTTGAACTTCTAAGTTCCTAGAAAAAGCTAGGACACTACCCTAAGAAGTCATAAATCCATTTGGGAGTACTTAGAGTAACTTCACCATTGTAGGTGAGAACATAATAATAGTGAATGGGGTCATCCATGCAGGTACTGTATTCCCAAGAAGCTAACATTGACTATGTCTAGTCTATTGCCACTGATATGTCTTCCCTGACATTTGAATTATCTATAGTTTGCTTATTGTTGACTTAAAATAGGAGAAGCAAGAGACCAATAGAAAGATGCAGGAAAGAAACCAGAATCTCTAGTTAGACTGAAGAGTATAAGAACTGAGAAAGGAAGAGAAAAGAAAAAAGAAAAAAAGAGAAAAAGAAAAAAGCTGTGTTATGGACTACAGAGAGGTAGAGATAAATACTGATCTAAAGTAAATAGAATCTACAAATAAGCTACAGGCTTCAAAGTTTAGCCAATGCTTGTATCAACAGATTAAAAATAAACTAAAAGAAGCCTCCTCCAGAAGACTTCCATGATAACAATTAAAGGGCATGTAATTACATTGTGTTAAAATCTAACAATGGCCGAGTGGTGCTGGAACATGCCTTTAATCCCAGCACTTGGGAGACAGAAGCAGGCAGATCTCTGTGAGTTCAAGGCCAGCCTGGTGTAAAGAGCAAGATCCAGGAAAGGCTACACAGAGAAACCCTGTCTTGAAAAACAAAACAAAACAAAAATCTAACAATGATTTGTTACCCTTAGTGCATCCAAGACTTCTTTAGAAACAACAGACCAGACAACTACTGATTTGTTAAACACTTACTCAGATGATGACTACATTAAAAAGATCCAGAAACGCCTAGAAGAAGATGCTTTTGCGCGTGAGCAAAGGGAGAAAAGACGGCGGAGGTTGTTGATGGACCAGTTAATAGCCCATGAAGCCCAGGAGGTAAGATAGTTGATGTTAGTTCTACATTAAAAGTGCTGAGCACTTCAGAATACATGGTCTTGAATTTATACAAATAAGTATTTTATATAACATGTTGTCTGTCACTCTGAATTGGATGTGATAGGTAGATCCTTACATCAGAAAAGCAAAACCCTTAGTTATAAATTTTCAAAGTACCCTCCTTCCTTATTAGTGACTATAGACCTTAGGTACTTAGTTATTTGTAAGCAGTACAGTGGCAAAGTCCTCCATGACAGTCAATTGGAAAGCTGGTTAACTGTTACTCAAGTTAACTCCTAGTTTCATCTCATAGAAGTGGAAAAGCCTGTAATAAAATTGAGGATATTCTAGATTATGTTGTCTTTGAATCCTATTGTTTTCATTTATTCATTCTAAATACAGAATAATACAACTATGCTCTAGGGTTGTTGACTTCCTTATTAGCAACCATCACATATCTTATTTTATAAGTTTATATGAGAAACTATCTTATATTTCACTAAAATTTTAGTAAACAATCCACTTCTGAAACATGAACTATTTCCATAATAGAACAACAGCAACAAAATCTTTTCCACTTAACTTTTATGTGAAGGTCCTTATAGATCTTCAAACTGAAACTTAACACACATAGCCTTGATGCAGCCATCCCATGATACTCTCTCTTTCTCTCTTTTTCCCAATTTAATCTCAGTACTAATACTAACCAGAGTCACCACACCAGGATGTTCCTTATAAGGGTTGGCTAGCCAGAGTACATTTGGACAGCTAAAATATCTTGCTATGAAAACACAGCCTAATCTTATAGAATTAATTTAGAGTAATGAAGCAATTTCATATTTTAAAAAACATGTTTGAGACTGTGGCTTGTCTATTCCAAACTAGACCACAATTTAGTGGGCACCAGCAGGTGGGTTCAGCTGTACATCGCTGCTCCTCTTGGCTGGGCTGTTAAGGCATCAGTTGGTGATTTGCTAGTGCTAGCTGACCCCCAAAAGCCTGATGAGATCCTGCTCAGAAGAAGTACCTTCTCTCTTAAAGTCTTCCATTTTCTAGTAGATCAGGTCATGTATTCAATAACTGTAACAAGAATTTTAGAGGTCAAACCTCAAGGGCCTTTTGATGTTTTTATGGTTGTTGCTTTGGTTTCTGTTGTTGTTTTCTGGATTTTTTGTTTTTGGCTGATGTCTCAGTTATCAGTTCAAGTTAATAGTCATGCCATATGTCATATTTAAGGCATAGAACAATAGATTCATCTGTTGGATATTCATATATGGGCACAATGCAAAGCTATGAATAACCGAAGGGAAGAACATGTGGCCATTTTTGCATTCTGCTTTTTTTTAGTAATGGATAGTAAGAGGATAAGAATTATTAACAATGACCTATTTTTAGAATATAATAACTAGACAGAACACCTGTTGTGAAATTGTTCATGACTTTAACTAAGACATCTTATAAACAGAATAAATGTCTTATGCATTTTCTGTTGAACTTCAATTTAAAGTTTTAATGTAAACCTAAAGTTCAGGTTTCAGCATTTACCTTAGATTGTTGTTTGTATCTTACTCTGAAAAAAAAAAAAAAAAACTGTATGCTATTCCTCCTACATTGCTATAGCTGTAGAGATCCTTTGAGACAGTGTCATTATTGATCCCAGAGTTTTTCTACGAATCATTGGATCATTAGGTGTCAAATTAGAAACGCCAGTATTCTTTCAAGTCCCCACTGAGAACTGCAATTACCTCCTTTTTTCCATATGATACTTCTATTTAGACAAAGAAATCCTGGTGGCTTAGAGAACTGTTTGTTTGGTTGGTTGGTTGGTTTTTGTTTCTTTGTTTGTTTGTCTAAGTCCCTCTTTACCACCTAATAAGAATGGGTGCCCTGAAAATCTGCACTACTTGTACAAAGCTCACAGCCAGATAATGGTACAAGTGAGGATGCAGCAGCCAATCTAATTCCCAGTTAATGCTTTTTCGTCTGTTCATGTCCTTTCCATTCTCCTGACATCAGCCAAGAACACATCCACTTTCTGTTTCACACTGACCACTGAGATTGCCTAAGATGAGTGACAGGTCACTTCCCCCTCTCCAGGCTTCCTTGTTCATTGAGTTTTAGCTTTTCTTACTCAGATTTTGACTTCTCACCCTGGGAAGGCACCAGTTCTGTATTTACCTTCATCATTTTTACAGAGTCGTTATATGAAAGTGCATATACCTGATTTCCAGATGTCGGAAACGTAATTATAAATGGAGAATTGCATCCCTTGTTCAGAAAACTTTGAAAACTGACATGATTTGTTTTTTCTATATTTTAAAGGAACTAACAACTTGTTGGAAGCAGTTGTGAGTTTCAATACCATAATGGTTCTAAAAAGATCTAATATTAGGCTCCTGTGATTAAATAAACTCCATGGCAATTCATTGTAGTGCGTGTGCATATGCGTGCGTTGGGGCAGGGGTGTTCAAATTTAAACTAAAGGGCAGAAGTTGACTTAGACAGCTGTCATGCCTTTCACACATTATTTGCACGTTGACTTCTGAGTCCAGTGGATAATCCGGACTTGGCTTTGATAAGTCATTGGCTCCCATGCTGGTGTTCACAGGAAGCCTATCGGGAAGAGCAGTTGATTCACCGGCTGATGCGTCAGTCCCAGCAGGAGCGCAGGATTGCAGTGCAGCTCATGCATGTTCGTCATGAAAAGGAAGTGTTGTGGCAAAACAGAATCTTCAGAGAGAAACAATACGAAGAAAGACGACTTAAGGATTTCCAGGATGCTCTCGATCGAGAAGCGGTAAATAAAATCCCCATTACAAGTCATATCTGATTGCCAGCTTATAACTGACAAGGGGGGAGGCAGCCTCCTATTAGAGTGCACCCTCCATCAGCTGATTTGATTCTAAGCATCGCATGCTTGCCATCCATCCCGTGTTCCCTTGTCCCTAGTCATTTTGCTAGCCTTTGAGAGAGCTGTATTAATATTCTCTGAGTTCCTGCTTGTTGATGATAGTGTGTGCTTCCGGATCTGCTTGTCAGTTTGAAATACTTGCTTCATCTTTCTTTTCCTTGAGTATCTAAAGTACGTCTCTGCATTTTCTTCAGATACGGTGTTGCTGACAGAAGGCCAATGCTGATGATCTGTTTTCACATCCTTGAATCATCACGTTCTAACCTCAGACACCAAAGGGGCTTCCTCATCTCTAAACTTGGCAAAAATTACTAGTGTGGGCAATGATTCTGAGGCAGAAAGAGAACTTTCAAGAGGCTTTATTTCAGTTAGAAAGTTAGATTTAAATAGTTGGTCACCTTTCCATAGGACTGTATTTCCCAGGCCTATATTGTGCTGCTCCTTCTTCTAGACCATAATAATCTGTGGGAAGGCAGGGGGTACTCTATTGTAAGTAAGAACAGTATCCAGAATCCAAGATCTGTCTCCTGGGTACGTTCTTTGCTATTATGATATTATCTTGAAACTTGAAAATCAAAATATTTAATATATTACTCATTTACTACATCCATTGTCTCCTGCACTTTATGTGTATGGTTTCTCATGACAAAAACAGACTTGTTTGTCAGTGTATTACTTTGGCTTTTGTCTATTTTACTTTGGAGAATTCACATTTATTTTATCAGTTTGTCGAACTTGATTGCAGAGGCATGAAGCTCCTGTGCTCAACATTTCAGGTCATTTACATTACTGTCATTGAACATTTTTACATGCGTCTGGACAGCAGAGAGGGTCTTTCAGTAAACAGGGAAGTGGTATTCAGATCACCAGCTTGCTGCTTCCTTCTGTGATACTCTATGATAAAGCACATTTCATCTTAGCTCTTGATTTTAAATTTTGGTGCCACCTACTGTTATGAATAATTAATCGCAACATTTTGAGCATTCCCTTCAAATCACAATTGCACTATGCTCATTATATGCATATATAACTCTTGCAAAAAAATACACAAGAGTACTATCTGTAACTAAGTTTGACACATAGGAAAGAGAAGCCCAAAGTTTAAAAGTCACATAGGTTGTCAGGAGCAGAGCCTTCCTGTAGGTCTCTGTAGCCAAAGCTCAACACTAGTGAGGATTACTATGCCCACAGACTTATATTTCCTCATTCTTCTTTTAGGGATGCTAGATACATCGATGTGATGAGATAGGAAAGTATGGTGAGTCTAACACAGAGTGGATGGCAGAGGTAAAATGTACTAGGGAGACCAAATAGGTGAATGGAAATGAAGTAAGACAAAGATGAAGCCAAGATGAAAGAGAGGAAGACAGGAAGGGAGGGAAGGCGGAAGGAAGGAAAGCATGGTGGAGGAAGAAGAGTCAGGAGTCAGCAGCAGCAGCAGCAGCAGCCCAGGATGGAATCTGTTCTGTTGATGAAAGGGAAATTTTGTTGTTTCCTTCCAGTGTTTGGTTCCTGTGGAGAACCAGCTTCACTATCTATTTTAGTGTTACTGCCACCATAAATTCCCATGAATGTCAAGTTCCTCTCTTATCCAAGCTCTTCGTGATATCAAGGAACATGTCATAAAGCTTCTTGTCTCACTTGTACTCACTCTACGTGGGCACAGGGCCTCTGAAACAAGCAATGAACAACTCTAGTGTCCTCCCTGAATCTACCCAATACACTGGACTGATCTTATATGTCATGCATCCCAGTGAAATTAAAAATAAATAGGCCAAATAAGATAGCAACAGTTAAACAAATGTGGGACTTTCCACAGCAATCTATTATCATAAATCTTATCATTGATCAGCAGGATTGCAATAAAAACTATTGTTCAGAGGAAATTGTTCAGTTAATTTTTCTGAGTGTACAAAAATTATTAATACCCCTCCTTTGAGGAAATTGAGGCTTAATGAGAATAAATGACTTGTTGGAGTTCTCAAATAACTTGAATTCTGTGCCCAAGCTGGGGCTTGAATTTGTTGGCAGTTCCTCCGATATCCACATTTATTTCTATTTTCTACTGGGTGAATTAAATCATAGGAGTTAGATCCTATTAGTGAGGCAGCTTAGCACATGATCTGATTTCTGAAGCAGCTGGTAAAGTTTCTCCCAAAGGCAGGACTTGATTATTTGAATCCCTCCAACTAAGCTTCATGTTGCTTTTGGCTTGGCTAGCCTGCGTTTTATGTAAAGAATGATTTGAATGAAATTATTGTGATCATACACACTAAGTCAAAGGTGTTTAAGTATTTAACTGCTTTTTGTAGGCATAGATGTTCCTACAAATGAATGCTATAAATTTACAAAGACTAAGGCAGCAAGGACTTAAACACACTTAAAATGTGTCAAGTGTGTGTTATCTCAAGGCACTGAAATCTAATTACCACATATTTGGCCAATCAGTAAGTTAATACTGAGAAGTGAAGGACAGTAGTCAAAGCAAATGTGTTCCTGGTGAAGGGCCCTGGGCATACATGTATAAGGGCCAGCTGACCCAGACTAACATTTCTCTGTGACATTGGACTCTTGGCAAATGATGTAATTGAGACACCTTCAGGAAAGCCTAAGATCCAATTTATTTTTGTGACACTGGTCTTTTCCCATCCACACCACTTTCCACTGTAGTCTGTTTTGTTGACGAGCTGAACATGGAATCCAACACTGCTTTTGCTGTCACCAATACTGAGTGTATTAAGGAGCAAAAGCTGGATCTTGATCAGTTAAACCCTGTTGTAAAAGAGGTTTTGTTTTATTTAGAGATTATTTTTTATATTATGATTTTATCTTCCTGTGAACAATTTCCTAATAATAGCGACTTAAAGTTTGTCTTTCTGCTCTTAGGCTCTTGCCAAACAAGCCAAGATTGATTTCGCAGAACAAACCTTCAGGGAGAAGGAAGTTCATGAAAAGATGGCTGCGGAAAGAGCTCAAGCACGTTTTGAGAAGCATTATGGGATATGTGCAGAAATTTTGGATCAAATACTTGATTTGTGCACTAAAGTGGCAGACTATCGATTGCTGACAAATAAGTAAGTATCACTTTGCAAAATCAGTGCAACAGAGTCACAAGAGATACGAGAATAGTAAGACCACTAAGTAGATGCAACTGATAGGTAAAGATTGTTTTATGAATGGAGAATAGGAGGCAAAGGCTAGGAAAATGATAACTTTCTGGCATTGTTTAGAGCAAAACATGTCTTTATCTATTCATAAGTTATGTCTCAATTATTTTCCAAGATCATAATTATCATTTATGAAACCCTTCAAACTTACTGGTGGGTGAAGTTATTTGGAGACTATCTACTAATGTAAATTATTTTTGTAATACCTTTTGTCTAGAAGGAATCAACATATTTACAATGAAATCATCAAAATATTTAAAAAATGAAAAGCCAGTATAATAATTTGCAGTAAAAATTTAAATAATTTAAATCTAAAGGAGGAAGTTACAAATACAGAATGCATTGAAGCCTAGTTAGGCAGCAGATCGGTTCCTTGTTGTCCCGTATCTTCCTAGTTCTAAAGAAAACAGAAACATATCTGCTGTGTGATTTCCATTTCTATTTTAGGTCTGTACAATAGGAAACTTGCCACGACAGAGAGTTTTCTCAAGTTACCTTGGCAAAAGCATGTTCTTTGTGTACTGAATCTAGTGAAGACAGTCCTCAGTGAAGACTTTCAGGCAAATGTAACAGTTAGACTCGTAGGCCTATTATTTATGATGCCTTGCTAGAAGATGAAGCAGAAAAAAAGTTGAATGTCAGGGAGAGTGGTTCCACAGCACAAGGGTCATGCCATCCACTAGCTGGCATACAACTGCAGTTCACAGGCTGAGATCTTCTTATGACCTCACAAGGAAAGGAACAAGAGCCAATGACTCATGGAATCAGCAGAGAGAAAATGAAGAATAGCTCATCTCTCCTGTACGTAAAGAGGGTTTTTATCTGCTTGACTGCTTTTCTAAAACTGCTTATTGATTGTGTAATGGCATCTTTTTGAAGTTACAATTGCATTACAACTAAATGAACAACTCAAATTACACTAAAAAATGAAGGAGTTAAACAGTAAAGTTTTAACATAATGCTTTCGTATTGTTAGATTATAATTTTACTATGAATAATTATATATGATATTATCCTAACATATTATATTAATATAAATTCAATGTTCCAAAACTTTAAGAACAAAAATACGCAGCAGTGATGAATGAAATAAATAGGAAAAGAGTGACACAAAACATTACGATAGCTAAAAATAGATTATATTGCAAGAAGTAAAATATTTTATGTTAAAAATGAAATAAGTCAAAAGTGAAAAAATAATTAGACGTGGATTTCTCTAAGCAAATGCAGGCCTACCATTTTAAGACACTAAAGCGAATCTGATTCTGTTTGGGGAAAGGAGAATAAATACACTTATCCCTATTCCTCCCACTAAATACATTTAAACCTCTAGTTATAAATCACACATATAAAAGGAAAACATGGAGAAAAGTCAGGTGGTTGATGACTCATGTCTAGCGAATTGTGAAGTAATGGTCTTTGTCTATTTTCTTTTTGCTTCAAATGTCCATTTAAAAAACCTGAATTTTTTTGTTTCAGGCATATTAATGGTATATCTTTTTCAATAAAGAAGTAAGCTATCAAAATGAAAATTTTCAGATAACAACTGTTTTCTATCCAGATTTCCAGATTTTGTGGGCAAAAATCCCATCTCATCTCTACTCATGCCAACAAGAATAGGAATCCTCATGGACACTTGCAATGTAAAAAGGGATGCCACCTATATATCAGGATGATGGTAGGAAGATCAGGCAGGAGGTATGGGTTCTATTTCCACCTGGGCATGGCAGAAAACCCATGAAGTCTCAATGGCATATGCCAGAGAGGGCCTCATAGAAACATTCTACAAGGTCTCTACAGTAGAAACCATGGACACTCTGTGAACGCAAAATTTCTACCTCCTCCCAAGAGTTGCAATGGTCTCCTTTTCTTGTGTGTCAAGGAAAGCACTTAAGGGATTTTTACCCACACTTGCCATTAACAAGACAATATTTCCATTTTCCTTTGCCAGAACATTGTCAGAAAAAGCAACCAAAATTGAGATGCAAAGTATTCTAAACTATGACCAAAAAAAAAAAAAAAAAAGCTATGTTGTCCATTATGTCAAGAACCAGAAAGAGCTCAGAGTAGAAGTAAAAAGACAATATATAATGCTGTTACATACTAAACTACTTTTTCCATAAAATTTTAAATGTGACCCTGTTTGGTATCAGGAACATTCCAGATATGATTGTTTATGATGAGATGTTGGTTAATCCAACATAACTGGTATTGGTATCATTTTACAAAAGAGAAAAGATACACAACAAAGGCGCCCTGTTACAATGAAGTCAATGAGTTATTGAGCTGCAAGCCAAGAAAAGCCAAATATGTCCAGCATACCATCAAAAAATAAGAAAAGCAACAAAGGATTCACCATGGTTTTCAGAAGTGACCTGGGCTTGCTGACATCTCAAGATAAAAATCCAAGCTTTCAGCACTGTGCGAGACAACCAATTACTCTTCTTTTCTCCACCCAGTTTGTCAGAGATTGTTCTAACAGCCCTAGGAAATGACTACAGATGTCAACACTCAGATGATAGAGGTCTTCAAATTATCTAATTAAGAATTTTAAGCAGCTATGGCAAAGTGTTTCAGTAAGCAATTATGAGCTGCTTAAAACAAATGGAAAAGTGTAGTCACAGAACAGAGATGTAATAAAAAAATTAGTATTAAATAGAAATTTTATAATGGAAAAGTACAGCATCTGAAATAAGAGCTCAGTGGTTGGGCACATCAGCACAATGAAATAGACAGAGAAAAGATGCAATGACTAGAAAACAGGCTAATAGAAACTGTCCAGTGCAAAGAACAGAAACAGTAGGTTGGAAAATTAAAGAGGGTCCCATCCAGGGACTGGTCACCAATGCCATGTTTGTCTTCTGTCACTGCTAACAATGCTGAGATGAAACATCTTAAGATGAAATCTTTATTTGTAAGCCACAGCTTCAGAAGTTGTAGTTCATGATTGTTTAATCTTGTTCTTTTGGGCCTGTGGAAAGTAGGAAATCATGATGGAAGTATACGGTAGGGAAGCCTGTTACATACTGGCAGCAAGAAACTCAAACAGATAAGCTAGGGTTCCAGTATATTCCCATCTAAGTCACACTCTCATAACGTAACTTCCCATCAGCACCCTACCACCTTACAGTGCCATTCCTTGCTCATAATGCCAGTTAGATGACCAAGCTCCCAGTCCATAGGCTATGGAGATAACTCAAGACAAAGAGTATCACACATATTATTTCAGCCCTGGAGTAGAAATTAAATGGGGCTAGAGTGCTCAAAAATAATGTCAAAAAATTTCTTGAACTTACCAAGAGACATCAATATATAGATTCAAAAAGTCAAGCAAACTGCAAATAAGATAAATCCAACTAAGTTCAGGTAGAGACATATCATAACTAAATTTATGAAAACTTGGAAAAGAAGGCACCATGAATGTCCCCTAAGGAAACTCCCACAGAGAAAAGTATTTTGAATGACAGATCACTTCTTCCCAGAAACCAGAAATGATGTATTTTCAAGTGACAGAGCAAAGAACTCTCAGCCCAGAGTATTATATTCCAGGGCCTGGAAAGATGGCTCAGAATGTGAGAGCATTTGTTGCTTTTGCAGAGGACCCAGGTCTAATCTCCAGCATCCACAGGGTGGGTCACACTATCCAGTGACAAGGAATTTAATGTCGTTTTCTGGCCTCTGCAGAAACCAGCCATACATGTGCTACACAAACATACATGCAGGCAAAACACTCAAACAAATAAAATAAAAATTTTAAAAAGTTTTAAAGAAACCTATCATGAATGAAGAGGAAATTTGACATTGTTAGGTGATGGTTACTAAGAACATTTGCTGCCAGCATATCTAAATTTCAGCAGGTAGCTAAAAGATGTTTTCTTACCAGGAAAGAAGTTCCCTTATAAAACAAAACTTGAAATAGGCAAAGCAGAGAAACAACACCATAAACAACAGGATAAGTGAGAAGAGGTTCCCTTCTCCTCCTGAGAAGGCAGATCAAGTGAGGCAAAAGTATGATGCTGTGCAATGCACACACTGTGCAACACACACACTGAAAAGCACACATTGTGCAATGCACTTCTCAGTGTGCACAGTGGAAACTTTTTGTTACAATCTGATGAATTTAAAGAGGCAAAGGAGGCCATGTTTCTTTGTTTTCTGTCAGTGATAAAATGATGCTAGTAGATGTATATATTGTATATACACAAGATAATATGTATCACATATGCTAAGTAACCTGTACAGGCTATGTTACAGATAGATTAAAATAGATATGAAGAAATAATCATTTAATCCATAGTAAACAGGGAAAATAAACAGAATGAATTAAAACTCCATGAAATTAGTAGACTTCACCTTCATATAATAATTTTATCTCTAAATACAGTAATCTAAAGGCAGTGATTAGGAGATCAAAAAATATAATCAAAGTTTATGACCTCTCAAAGAAATTAATTTCAAATAAAATGTTATAAACAGATTAGGGTATATACATACATATATATATGTGTGTGTGTGTATGTTTGTATATATTATATGTTACATACATTAACCAAAATAAAACAAGGGATTTTATATTGATATAAGGAACAATAGACATTAGGACAAAGAAAACCACCAGAAACAGAGAAGAACATCACATATAGTAAAGGAGTCTATGCAACGAAAAGTCAAAACATCTTTGTCATGTTTCCTCTAATATTCCAACTTCAAAATAGGAAGAAAATCTGACCAAAAACAGATTTAAAGACCTTTAACCATAGAGACCTCAACAACTTACAGAAATTTCTCAGAAACTCAGCAATGCTGTAGTAGAAACCAGCACTGCCAACAAATGAGCTCTAATAACTGTCATAACACACTTCATCCAGTAACAGGGTAATATTGATTACACTCAAAGCATTACAGAAACTGTATGTACAGATACAGTGTGTGTGTGTGTGTGTGTGTGTGTGTGTGTGTGTGTGATGACTATTCTTGGTTGTCAACTTGACTACAGCTGAAATCAACTAAAAGCCCTGTGGCTAGGTACATCTGTGAGGGTTTTTTTTTTCTTCTTAATTAAGTCATTTGAAGTGCAAAGACCTACTTTTATTTTTATTTTTTTGAGCTGAGGATCGAACCCAGGGCCTTGTGCTTGCTAGGCAAGCGCTCTACCACTGAGCAAAATCCCCAACCCAAGACCTACTTTTAATCCAGATCTTTTGAGGTGGGAAGGTCCACCCCTAATCTGGGCCCCACCTTCTTATGACAGCTAAAGGACATGGAAGAAGGAAACTGTCTCTCTTTGTCTGCTTACCCTTGCTCTTGCTGGCAAGTTCATTCCTTCACTGACATTAGAGCCTACATTATTATTATTTGGGCATATACTGAAGACTGGATGAGACAACCAGCCTTGTTGACTGAAAAACTAATCTTTTCTTAGACTTTTCATTGGTAGCCATTCTTATACTAGCTGGACTGTAAGGACTGTAATCCACTCTAATAAACTAGATAGATAGATAGATAGATAGATAGATAGATAGATAGATAGATATTCATTCTATCAATTATTTTCCTCTAGAGAGCTTTGACTAATTCAATATTCTAGGGTATAGATATAGTGGTTTTAAACCTTCCTAATGCTGTGATCTTTTAATACAGTTCCTTGTGTTGTAGTGACACCCAACCATAAAATTATTTTATTGATACTTAACTATAATTTTGCTATTGTTATGAATCAAGTTAGTATCCAATATGCAGGATATCTGATATGTGACTCTAAAAGGGGTTGCAACTCACAGATTGAGAATTGATAGCATAGAATAAACCTCAACAAACTGAAAACACTTAAAACTTGGGATATAGTTTTTGAGGAGTAGAATCAAAAGAGAAATCCATGTTATTCAGCCATGCTTCAGTAGAAGGGCACACATCAGTGAATATATAGGCAACACAAATTGGACTTAATTGGTAAACATAAGAGACAGAAGATGAGTAGGTGGGTAGGGATTATGGATGGAAGTGAATGTGGTCAGAACTCTTTGTATGAAATTATCAAAGAATAAAAAAAAATGAGAGGAGATTCTCTTTTTACCTAGCTTCTCTGGGATGGTGGATTGTAGCCTAGTTATCCTTTACTTTGCATCTAATATCCATTTAAGAGTGAGTACATTCCATGTTTGTCTTTCTGTGTCTGTATTTCCTCACTCAGATGATTCTTTCTAGTTCCATCCATTAGCCTACAAATTTCATGACGTTATTGTTTTTCACCGCTGAGTAAATACTTCATTGTGTAAATGTACAACATTTTCTTTATCCGTTCTTTGGTTGAGAGGCATCTAAGTTGTTTTCAGATTGTGCCTATTGCAAATAGTGCTGCTATGAACATGGCTGAGCAAGTGACCTTGTGGTATGATTGAGCATCTTTTTGGTATGTGCCCAAGAGTGGTATTGCTGGGTCTTGAGGTAGATCAATTCCCAATATTCTGAGAAACCACCATACTGATTTCCACAGTGGTTGTACAAGTTTGCACTGCCACCAACAGTGGAGGAGTGTTCCCCTTACTGGACATCCTCTCCAACATAAACTATCATCTGTGTTTTTTATCTCAGCCATTCTGACAGGTGTAAGATGGAATCTCAGTGTCATTTTGATTTACATTTCCCTGATGACCAAGAATGTTGAATAATTCCTTGAAGGTCTTTCAGCCATTTGAGATTCTTCTGTTGAGATTTCTCTATTTCTATCTCTACCCCATTTTCTAATTGGATTATTTGATCTTTTGAGGTCTGGTTTCTTAAGTTCTTTATATATTTTGAAGATCAGCCCTCTGTGAGATGTGGGGTTGGTGAAGATCTTTTCCCATTCTGTAGGCTACATTTTGTCTTATTGTCTGTGTCCTTTGCCTTATAGAAGCTTCTCAATTACGTGGCTAGATCTGTTGGGGGAGCCAATGGTAGTGGTACCAGGACTTATCCCAGGTGCATGAAATGGCTTTTTGGAACACATTCCCTAGGGTAGGACACCTTGCTCAGCCTTGACATAGGGAGAAATGCCTTGGTCCTGCCTCAGCCTAGTATGCCAAACTTTGATGACTCCCCAAGGGAGGCCTTACCCTCTCTGAGGAGCAGATGGGAGAGGGATGTGGAGAGGTGAGGGAGAAAGGAGAAGGAGAGGGAGGGAGAACTGGGATTGGTATGTAAAATGAAAGAAAAATTTTAAAAAATAAATAATAAAAAATGAGAAGAGAAACTCCAAGTACAAAATTAAAAACACATTTCTAAATAAATAATCCTCAGATCTAATAGTAACTCTTAAGGGAAATATAAAAGTATATTGGATGAGAAGAACTGAAAGTACAACACAGGAAATCTTTTGAGACACAGCAAGAACAGTGCTGACAGAAATTTACAATGTAGACTATTATGTCAAAAGAATGTTAAGTTTTCCGTCATTGATGCTGCCACCTCGGGCATTTAAACTAGGGAGGGAGAAATGAACTCAAAGTGAAAAGGAAGGACATAACATGGAGCATAAAGAGAGATGACACAACCTGTGAGTACCAGGAACAAAGCAGGCTTTACCTCAGAGCTATTAGACACCAGAAGGATTAGAAGAGTATGAATCACAGAGCACCCTTGCCTATGCTAACAGAAGAGATGAGCTGATTTCTCAGAAAACACAGATGCTGCAATGTACCTCCATGAAATTTGGCAGGCTCTACAACTAGTTGAATTTGTATAGTCCTATAACCCTTAAGGAAATTAAATTTGTAAGTTTAAAAGCCTTCAAAAAGAAATTTCAGTCCCAGATGTTATTAAAGATTTCTCCCAGACATTTGGAGAATTAATGGCTAGACTTCATTTCCAAAACAATTATACACATGCCTTCCAGAGAAGAAAAACGATCAAATTCTAGTTCATTTAACGAAGTTACTATTACCCCCTTATTTTGTAAATATAGATGAGACTATTATTAAATTCCTCGGTTCTGTGATTCATGAGATAATGAAGAGTATGATCTGTTGGTAGAAGGGCCAACACACATATCAGCCGATCAGAATAGTGAAGTCCAAATACAGAACATCACAAAATGACCCACTTGATTGGGGTAAGATTCTAAAATAATTTGATGAAAGAAAGACAGCCTTGTTAGGAAATAATACTGGTGCAATTAATATTCACAGGCACAAAAATAAAAATTGTATTTGACCTGTTATATACTTTTCACATAACATATAAATATTCAATGAAAGTGAGTCCTCAGTAGAAATGTAAAGTAGGGTATAACATTTTTCACATGAGAGAAGTGTTTTGTTGTCCTGTGATTAGCCTTAGATATGATACCAAAACCATGATTTGTAAGAGAAACTTGACAGACTCTACTTCATTACAATTGATGACCTTTTGCTATGCAAAAGATAGAAGTCAAAAAATGGACTTTTACAAAATGTAAAGGCTGCTTTGAAAAAGACAGTAAAACATAGGGTTGGATAGAGTATTTATAGAACACAATTTGAACAGAGGAATGATAGCTGGCATGCACATTCTCTAAAGTTGTGGAAGAAAAACAACTGACTTCCCTGTCCCCAAAAGCTGTAACCTGCCAAAGGCTCCTCAGTCAGTGGCAAGGCATCACTGTTTGCCTCAGTAGAGTGGGCCATACATAGGTTATCTGTGCTCCAGCTGCTGACCCTTTATCCATGTGCATATGGACAGCACTAATTGTACTCTCAGTGAACTGTGAAGAAGAAAAGAGAGGAAGAGGAGGAGGAGGAAGAAGAAATGAACTTGGGAGGAGGATGATATGAGGGCATAGATCCAGCAGGAGTTTGAGAATGGGCTGAGTTGGGTATGAATACAGTATATTCATTTATGAAATTACCAAAGTGTATGTAATTGTAAGAAACAGAAAGAAATACACAAAAACTTTACCAGAAAGCAAAACAAAAGTCAATCCAAACTAGAAAATTCATCGAAGAAAGAAAATAGCGTATTACTTAACAACACATACATAAATCTCAACTTCATTAGTCATTAGAGGAATTTAAACTGAGAACACAGTGAGAGACTGTTACACACACTTGTCAGAATGTCTAAAATGAAGGAAAATGATACCAAATTCTGCTCACACTGATATGTAGTGCCTTGTAAGCAAGAGGAGTGTGAGTGTGAAAATGGTAAAGCCCTTCTGGAAAATAGTTTAGCAGTTTTCTAAAAAGCTGAACATACAACTTCCATGTAGACACTTTTCCTTAAGAGCTTCAGATGTATATTGACCCAAAAGACTATGAACATAAGCTTATAAAATCCATATAGTAATAGCTTAATACTAATAGTGACCCATGTGTCTTTCAGCAAGCAATGTTAAATTGTGGTATGTCCATACCATGACATATACTGAGCAATAAAAAGAATAAATTATTTGTACATGACACACCCTGATAGAATTGCCAGATATGATGCTGAATGAAAAGTCAATCCCTAAAGTTTATGAACCATATGATTCCATTTATAGATGTATAGCCTGGGTCTTAGCCAACAACTCAAAAACACTCTGCCTCAGCTTCTTGAGTGTGGGGATTATATCATGTACCACCATGTTCACACATTAGATTTTAGTGTGTGTGTGTGTGTGTGTGTGTGTGTGTGTGTGTGTGTGTGTGTGTGTATTCAGGTGACTGAGTGTGTGTGTGTGTGTGTGTGTGTGTGTGTGTGTGTATTCAGGTGACTGAGTGTGTGTGTGTGTGGGGGGGGGGTGTCAGGTTGGGAGAAGGCCAAAGGACAACTTGCAGAAATCAATTCTCTCCTTTTGCAATGGTTGCTGGATACTGAGCTCAAGTTATCAGGCTTTGGAAAATCTGTCGCTCCCACCACATTTTTTAAGGATCTCTTGCTGATTTTGGAGCTCAGCAGATAGGCTAGTCTGGCTGCCCATCAAGCCAGGGATCTACCAATTTCTGCATTCTCAATGCTAAGAGTACAACAGTGTAATATCACACCAGGCTTTTTTGTGTTGGTTCTGGGGTTTGAATTTGTGTCCTCTTGCTTACAAGGCAAGAACTTTACTGCCTGGACCATTTCTCCAGTCTAGTTATATAGCACTTTTAAAGTTAGAGAATTACAGAAACTGGGACTGTCTCCAAAGAAAGATTGTTGGGAGAGAAGAGAATAAGGCTACAGAAATGTCACATTAGTAATTCTGAGGCTTTTCGAGTGTTCTGTGTCTAAACTATATCAATGCCAAATCATGGCTGTAGTAACAAAGCAAAATTTTACTTATATGAGGTAAGCTGATAGAATTTGGATCATTTAAGAAAATGGAATAGCTAGTCCAAATGTACACATACATTTTTAATGAATAATTTTTAACATTTTTATTTATGTAGGAATATATGAGTATGATGGTGCCCACAGAACTTGGAAGAGAGTATCGGATTCCTTGGAGCTAGAGTTATAGACTGTTGTTAGTTGCCTGGTACAGATGCTGTGAACTGAACTCAGATACTCTAGAAGAACAGCATGTTTTCTGAACCACAGAGCAGCTCTGAAGTCCCAGATAATCTTAAGAATTAGGAAAAATAAAATAAAAAACAGAAAAAAAAATGCCGGGCAGTGGTGGCACATGCCTTAAATCCTAGCACTCGGGAGGCAGAGCCAGGCAGATCTCTGTGAATTCAAGGCCAGCCTGGTCTATAGAGTGAGATCCAGGACAGGCACCAAAACTACCTGGAGAAACCCTGTCTCAAAAAACTAAAAAAGGAAGAAAGAAAAAAAGAATTAGAGTTAATTGCTTATAGTTCTGTGCCTAGGAATGGTTTCCCACAAACATTTGTCCCACCCATGTTAGCATAATATTGATATTATAATTGTTCAAGTCTTGTTTATTCAGCCATTTCTAGGAGAGACTATTTCATAGCACATTTCCAGATACCCTGGCTATTACAATATGTCTGCCCCCTCTTCTGTGACATTCCATGAGGCATAGATGCAGAAGCTGTGATGAAGATGTTGAACTCAGGATTCCAAAATCTTTTAATCTTGGTATTGCCTTTAGTATGCTTTTCTGTGATGGCCTCCATTTGCTATAAAGAGAAGCCTCCTTGATGAGGGTGGTAGATAAGATGTAGAATGCTGGTCTAAGCAAAGTGCTGGTAGTAGAAATGTAGTAAAAGAGAGGCTATCAACCTGAGAATGAGGGGGTAGGGGAGGGGTTTGAGAGAGGGCAACTGGGAGGGGCCAGAGGGGAGGGAAGGGATGGGGGAAGTGATGTAATTCAATTTCAATTTAAAACATTAAAAAATTTTAAAAGGACATGAACTAGAGGGGAAGGGGAGCAGATATGGGAGAACTGGGTTGTGAACATGATCAGTATAGTGTACGAAATTCTCTAAGGATTGATGGAATATTATTTTTTAAAAAAGAATTACAATGAAGAAGAAAGGGTGACCTTCAGACCAGAAGCCACTGTACATGTTTTTCTTCTTTCCCCGGAACCTTAGCCGGTCGGGTTGGGAGAGTGTGAGTGAGGTCAGAGTCCCCAGGAGCAAGGTTATCAGTATCCATGAAGACTAGAGAGACTGCTTTCGAGAGCATTTCTGCTTTAGCAGCCTTTGTAGCAGTTACTGTCACTGTGTGCTTCTGTATGAGAAACTTCACAGTAAAGGCCAGAGAGCTGGCTGGTTTTTTTTTTTTTTTTTCATTTCTTTTTGTGAGTGAAATATATGGAGTAATTTAGTGGACTGCAATTACAAAGCCTGACCACCTCCACAAATGTCACACTGAAATCACCATGAAAAAGGAATATTAAAATACTGCAAGAAGGAACACAGGTAATTTTAGCTTTCCACTCTGGCAAGTGATGGGGTAAGAAAAGAGAATCGATGCCCAAGTAGGATGAGAGCTGATTTTTCAAGACTCCTGACCACATATATAACCCTTTAAACAAGAAAGGTTTTTAGATCTGTACCCATTGAGAAACAGATCCCTGTACCACCCCTTCCAGCTCTTGGCGGTCTCTATTTTAATTTATGTCCTCAAACACATCTTTTCTAAGCATGCTGCATTCATGGAAGCACAGAATATCTGTCCTTTTGTATCAGGGTTTTTTTTTATTCACTTAGCGTTTCTTCAAGGTCCATCCATGTTGCAAATACAACTCTTTTTTGTTGTTGTTGTTGTGATTTCAAATTCTAGATGAACCATTTTTTAAAAAGAGACATTTTCAGAGTCATGCCAACCTCTCTTCCTTTCACACATTTTGTTCCTCTCAGAGATGTTTTCCGGTCACTCTGCCCTGGTTTCCTCTGAGACATTCTTTAGGCCTCAGTTTAGCAGACATTTCCTCAAAGAGGCTTTTCTCAAAACAACAAATCTGGTCAGGCCACGCTGTTACAGTCTCCTATTGTATCATTCTCAGCTGAATCTCTTGTTTACATCATTACTTTTATTTACCCTTCTTTCCAGAGCTGGCTATAGGAGACTATGAATTGCATTTGCTCTTTTATCTTATGAAATGTCTGGAACTTAAACATTGCTTGGTGTCACTGGCTCTTCAAACCTTTCTTATTATCTGTGGTGCAAAAGAACAGTTTATCTAAAGCAATGAGGGTGATCCAAAAACTTAGGCTTTTTAATTCCCAGCTTTGGCATCCAATGACTGCAATCTTAGGACATAATTTAAATGATCTAACATTTTACTTCTGTTAGTAATGACTAGAATAAATGCATACCAAGGCTCCCTTAAGATAACAGTTTATGTGCATATCATCATAACAAAAAAGTCTAATGTATGTTGGTAATTCTGACTTTGTACATGTGATAACCTTTAAAATTGTTTGAATTAATCATTTCTGTTTAAGTCAAACGAAGGGGAATCATATATAACTACAAAACAGAACAGTGATTGAGGTGTATATTTCACTAAACTCTTCATAATCCCTCCCTTTTTTTCTTTTTGTCCCAGTAGTCTTATTCCACATAAGATGATGCATGATTGGAAAGAGCTGTTTTTTAGCGGAAATCCCATCTATGAACAGACTTCTCTTAAACATGGGGTTGCAGAGTCCACCGCGGAATATCTTATAGAGCTGGAGAAAAGGAACTTGCTTGATAGAAACGACTATGAAGACTATAAGGTACATATTAACATGGAATAATTTCAGTAAATGAAACACAATAAATCACTTTCCTTAATGCTAATTTGTGTATTTTACTTAATTCCTATTAATGAAAATAGACATGTTACATTTGCATTTTCTCTTGTATTAATTCATATATATAAATAAGTTTTACTTGCTTAAAATATTCATCATTATTGTCTGATATTCACAGTAATATTGAAGCAGTCTAAAAATAATTAACTGTAATACATTGAACAGATGTCAGAAGGATACCATGCTAGAATTTTTCTTTTATGAACTTTCTATCTTTGTTTCAAAAACCATTGTTAAAAGCTGATTTCCAAAGTAACTTATCTCGGTAATATATTGCTTTTCAGGCAAAATGGAAAAGAAGGTGGTTATGGTTTAGAGTGGCATAAATCTATACAATAGTTTATGCAAATAACAAAAGTTTTGGATACAGATTATACATTTAACATATATATTTCAGTTCAATATTATTTCACATTTAAATTATACCTATTTATGACATCACTGTGATAAATTGGTACAGGCATACTATAGTTGGTTTATAACTAGTTATGATATATTTTGTATTGAGTTAAGAGAGGAGTTCAAAGAAATCATTAATATTTTAAGGAAAAGGAAATGCCACACCTGCCTGTTAGAAAGCTGCTAGAAATCTTTGGGACTAGACAGTGGGCATTGTCCACTGCTAACTGTAGACCTCAGGTATCTAATCCCTAAGCGCGAAAGACATTTGGTGCCTCAATTTATGAAATAATAATGTACCTCTCTTATATTTTTCTTACGAAGCTCATTTACGATGATAAATGTTAAATGCACTGTGTATTAGATTTAAGTAATAAATACTAGTTCATTTCACTACCCGATTATCCCTATCTCATATCATCTCACCCTTAGTAGTAAAGATATAAAAGTTGTGGCTCTCAAACGCAGGTTCTGGTAAATGTAGAGCCATGGAATGAAGGTTAGCAAATACAATAGGAAAACAGGAATGAGTAACGGGATTAGACCTAATCATGCACTGATAATCAGTGAAGAGTTAATAAACATTTACTATGAAGATGGATGTATAAAATGAATTCATGACAATAACCAGGGAAATGGACAAAATAGTATGGATGTGTAGATCTTTTTTTTTTTTTTTTCAAGACAGGGTTTCCCTGTGTAGCTTTGCGCCTTTTCTGGAACTCACTTGGCAGCCCAGGCTAGCCTTGAACTCACAGAGATCCGCCTGCCTCTGCCTCCTGAGTGCTGGGATTAAAGGTGTGCACCACCAACGCTGGATATGTAGATCTTAAAGGAAGTTAAGACTGTAAAAAGTTAAGGAAACAATATCAAATTATGGGAAATGAAGTGTAAACTTTATTTTAATTGAATGACAATGTATTTATATCCTTGATAGGATTATTATGTACTCTGGATTGAGTAGAAACTTAAGAACTACATATAGATTTTATTTTATGTGGCTGAGGAATAGTATGTGCACCTTTAGTATGCCAACCCAAAAGATAATGTCACAGAAGAAAAGATGTTTTTTGATAAATATCAGACGATGTTAAGGTATTTCTTGCCATTAAACGTTAAGAAGTCATTGCTGCCTTTGATCCCAGCACTCGGGACGAAGAGGCAGGCAGATCTCTGTAAGTTCAAGGCCAGCCTGGTCTACAGTGTGAGTTCCAGGACAGGCTCTAAAGCTACACAGAGAAACCCTGTCTTGGAAAACAAAACAAACAAACAAAAATCATTGTTGTCCAATTCAAGCAGAATTATTTGTCAGCTTTGGCTGATTTGTAATTCAGTGGTTGTCCCTCAGTTATTGGTGGGAACAGTTTAGTCTACTTTGTAATCAGGAGACCAGGTAGGCCACAGCTGAACACGGCTCTGTGTTTTTAACTATTTTTGTTGTTTGGGAAATGGTTACCACAGGAACACGTTTGTCTTACCCACATCCTGAGGCCCCTGGCATGTTTCGTTGGCAGGAAACTGTCGACTTTTGTAGGAGTTTGTGAATATCTGTCAGTCAGTGCAGTTCTTTTTGTGTAGTGTCTTTGCTGTTTTTCTAGAAATGAAAATTTCCTTACAGTTTCCTTGTTTATGTGCTTTGTTCTTTGTAACTGCAGAGTTAAATTTGGTCCTATGCAGGTTGTCAGAAAAACAGATTTTTCATATTCTGTTCACTATTATGAGAACTTCGTTCACTTGAAGAACTTCATCTAAATATTCCTACGTACAGAAAAAGTCAATATTTCAACTCATAAAATGTTATCAGTCTTAACAGTCTATACCAAATACAGAAGAATAGTTTATCCTGGTTTAGGTCATAGACTAGTTGACTAGTTTCCCATATTTGGAATTGATAAATTGGTTCAAGATTTCTAATACTAGATGCAAATGCAGAACTTCAGATGTATTTGCATCCTTGGCATGCTTTATTGATAATTGTACCTTCTATCCCCAAAGAACTGACATTATCCAGGTTTGAGCTCAGGACTAAGAATTCACACTCTTGTGGTATCCTACCATCTTGCTCTGTTTCTACAATAGGTACTTGTAAAGAAATGCTAGCCAATGACTAATGTTTCTAGAAATCTTCCTATCTGCTAAGATGGAAGAGCATCATGAAACAGCCATCCCCAGTGGGGGTTGGGTCCCAGGCAGCTGCCACGGGGTAAAGAGAGTGAATCTATCAAAGCATAGGAAGAAGCTTTTCACACCCAATAGATAGGCATGAGTAGTGACTCAACAAGGTATTCACCCAACCTTTCCAGCATAACTGTCAGCACAATCACGGAAAGCAGGCAGATCCATGGTTCCTCCTGGTGAATTTGTGATCCTCCCCAATCCCAAATGATGTCCTGCCTAAGGGTCTTACTGGGAAAAATCTTCCACGACATTCTATTTTTCACATAAGCATATTATTAACAGTTGCCTGTTGAGTTCAGGAGTAACAGTCAGTTTCTACATCCTTGGATTCTGTATCCACAGAGTCAACCAGTCACTGTATCTCAAATAATTTTTCACATAAAGACCATTTCGTCCTGTGATTATTCCCCAGACAATATAATCGAATAACCTATTTTCCATAGGACTTACATGACCTAGAGTATTCTAAGCAATCCAGAGATGATTTAAAGGATACAGAGTGATACTCATGAATGACACAAGGAACTCCAGCTTCTTATAAATAATTTGAAAGAAAGCCATTTTCTTTCTATCACATCATCTATCTTACTTCAACTTCTAGGCAATGATTTTTCTATCATGGCTACTTTTACTTTTAATAACAGTATGCTGTTTTGATTTATGATTATTTAAGTTGGTGGTGGTTGATTGCTTACAACTTTCCATGACTGGACTTTGTGATATGTTTAATGTTTAATGCTATGGTCCAATCTCTAAAGTCACATCCCTTTAATAACACTCTTATCTTCAAATATGTGCATATGTGCATATAATGATATTTCTTTTCACTGGGAGTTTTTTTTGTTTTTTTGTTTTTTTGTTTTTTGTTACCAAATAATGAGAATGAGAAACTAAATGGGAGAGGGAGTTACTGTTCTCCTAAGAAGCCTGTTCAAACTTGGAAATTTCAGGCACCATTTTGTTTCTGTTCCCTTGAGTTAGTACAGAAGTGATCTGAGGTAGACTGCTCTCTTTGCAAAAAACACTGCAGTTTAGACAGTTGTTTCTTGGAGTTTTGTTGTTGTTGTTTTAGATCAGGGTGGTCATAACCATTAGAGTTGTTCTGTGGCCTAAGCACAGGGAGATATGGTATGAAGTCCAACATGATATTCTCCCAAGGACACATGGGTATCAGGAGAAATTCACCAATGGTAAAGTTTTTTGTTTTGTTGTTGTTCTCTAATTAACACAGGACATTGTGATTTGGAAAGCAATGGCTGCTATGATTCTCTGCATTCCAAAGGAAGGTTGTAGAAGGGACAGTGTAGCTTGCAGGACAGATGAAGAACTGTATAGGAACCTATTGTTTTGTGATGACTAAGCTGCTCCTTCACTGACCTCCCAAGTGAGTCACTGTGAGCCCTTGTGGAATCTGAGAGCAGGGCAAGCCCTTACCATACAGAGTCTGCACTGTGTCTTCACTGGATTTGAGCAACACTGAGTTCTAAAGACAAAGGACTTTTCACAGACAGTTTTGTTTGTTTGTTTGTTTGTTTGTTTGTTTGTTTTAGCTACTCTTTGTATTCAGACCTCCAGTCCATTGATGTGGCTGCCTAATATATAAAGTTTTCTGTTTTAGATCTTAGAAGATGAAATTTTATGCTGGCTACAACTGATGAACTTTTTGAACTTCTGGTATTATAAGATAAAGTGACTAGGTTGCATAGTAAGTTGCCAGGCTCCCTGAAATGTGGGCCTATGGTCTTCACAATGATCCGTGTTAAATGTTGGGTAACTGACCATGCTAGACTCAGACTTCCTTAGAGAAATAAGTAGAACACTGATAAAATTGTTCTGGGCCTTCTTTTGTATGTGCTAGTATCAAATATGACTGTTTCTATGATAAGGAAGCTGCTGTTAGGACACAAATCATTGGATAACCAAGAAATAGCACTCTTTACATTTCTGCATCATTCAGAATGAATGATGGATTAGGTTAAAGACCAAGGTGTTGGCTACCTATAATATTTCTTCTAGCAAAAACACTATTTAACTAACTGTGGGGTTCCAGTAGCAAGTGAAATGGAGTCAACTTCTGCTTTTCCTTTGTGACCACTGGGCTAAGTTTGTATTTCCTGGCAGTAGATTCAAGCTTCACTCTGGAGATATACCCATCCTACCAATCTCAGTAAAGGGTAGGCACTCTCATCTCCTGGCTTCTCTGGAATCTGAAGGCCAGACTGTCCAGGAGATACCTAACCATACCCATCCCTGATTGGAACTCAAGTGACATCAAAGCTGCCAGTCTCCTTTCCCTGAGTAAATATAGCATTGACAGCTGTTCTGAACTTCCAATACAGAGCCCATCCCATAAGAGTTCTTTGGTGGAATTTCAGACTACAGTAGCAGCCTTGCTAATCACCCTCTTCTTCTACCACCTTCTTGAAAGCAGGGTCCACAACATCACTTTTCCATTGAAGTCTGGCTATCAAACCATTCCCAAACGGTGTTCTAGAAGCCCTGAGATCACATGAGCTGAATAAGCAGTTAGGCAAGATCTGTAACCATCCTTTCTGCTTTTCCTTTGAATGCTGTGTCATTAGCAGGGTCCTGAGTTATGAAACACATATCAAGCCTCAGGGTTTTGGAGTAGTTGGAGGAGAGGAAGCATGGAGAGAGAAGACAATGACAGCAGAAGAGGAGTAGGAACTTCATTCCTGCCCTACCTCTCTGTAAAAGGATGGCTTTTCTCCCCGAGAGCCAACTTTCCCAAATGTAAGAACTAGACTATTGGCTCTAGAATTTTCAAGTTCCAGCCGCAGGAGGTGTGATTCCATTATATTAATGCCTTCTGTAAACCAGGCCACACTGCCAGAAGGTCAGCCAAGAGATCAGGGTCGAGGAGTTGTTGAGATTACACACCTAGAACCAAGATTATCAAGATTGTTTCTCTGAAGAGGACAGAAAGAGGAAGAAGCAGAGGTGGGATGGAGCTAAGTCCTTTGCAGTTGGCCAGTGATGAAAGCAAGCCGGATAAAAACTAGACTAGAAAATGACAATGAAGGTGACATAGAAGAGGTTCTAAAGGTTTGGGAGCATGGTAGGCAATTGCTCTAGCTATCTGGAATGCCCGTGACTGATTCACCAGTCTGTCAGTCATCTGATACACTCTTTAGTGTAGGCCTGAGGGATATCCCATTATAGGAGTATGAAACCAACCTGGTCACACACAACTTCTTCCACAGAGAAGATCTTACCTAGTCAACAAGTGGTTCTTACCCACTACAGGACCCTTGGCTCAGCCCCAGTGCTTATACTTTCCCACCCTCCCAGCTTCTAATGACCTCAGTGTTAGCATTCTGCCCTCACCCCAGCGGCATGACCGCACATGGGCAGTTCAGGAGTTGAGCAAAGGGTCTCGCATCTTACATCATCAGTGTGCACTGGGGATCGTCACACAATCTGTGCCATAAAGAGCTGTGACTCAGACCCCACCCTCTCTCTCTCTGCTCTGCGCCCCCCCCCCACACACACACACAATTTTTCTCTCTGACCTCAGCACGTGCTCTTTCCCAGGCCTGGTTCTTCCCCCACCCCTTCTTCCTCCTAATAAAGCTCTCTGCTACCAGGTAGCACGGCCGTGGCTCATGACCTTTTTGCACGATAACCAGTGCCGTTTATCATTCGTTTCACTCAGTTCCGAGTCCCCTTATGTCTTCTCCTCTGACGGTTTTTAGTGTACTACTCACTTTAGTTTGTAATGAATGATGTTTGGTTGCCTCTGCTGTCCAAGTATGGCAGGGCAGTTCCTTGAGTGTGGACTCCCTCAGGGGAAAATATTTACAATCTCGGTTTCTGCTAACGTAAGTACAGGTAATACTGGATTTCTTTTTCCTCAAGTGATTTAACTATTTGTCGTATTTGAGGATGCTCCTTTGTTAAAAATGAAAACCTGTTATCCATCACCTTTCTGAGGAAAATAACATAAAAACTGAAATCTTATTTACTATTATACTCAAAAGTGGCTTTATCTTTTTCTCCTTGTACTATTGTGATTTAAGGCGTCACACATGTACAAATTATTTCTCATTTATTTCATTTTAAAAGAAATGCTTTTTGCTGCCATTTGAAAGCAATTCTTTAGCTTAATGGAGACAATTTCTTAAAACCATGTTCTATTTCTTTTTTAAAAAAAATTATTTACAAAAAGCAAAATTTTATTAATATCATTCAGGAAATGGGAAATTCCAAGATCAAGTTGCAGGCAGATTTGGTGTCTGGTGAGTGCTCAGTATCTCCTTCCAACATATAATTGATAGCACTGCTGTGCTCACCCTGACCTCACGTCATCAGCTCCTTATTTACCTCAATGGAGCTCTAATCCTGCACCTCACGGTGTGAACACCCCCATCACCTGTTCACCTCCTAGACTAGCCCACCTTCTTAATACAGTTGTGGTGATAATTAAAATCCAACATGGACTTTAGAGGAGACATACCCTTTCAAATCAGTCATGATGAATAATTTGTATGAACGTCTTACAGCATTCATTTACAACTGTTTAGGACTACTAAACAACCAACAATACAAGGAATACCCCCATTCCCCAGGGATGTCCTGTCTGTCTCTGGAGCCAGTCATTGGCCTTCTGTGCTAACAGTTTTGAACTGCGTTTAAACCACTTAATACCTCCTTTCATTTGGCTCCCTTTGTACCATGTTTACATGTACGTCTTGAGGGAGCCTCAATGCACTTAAGGTGCAAACTTCTCTTTTCTTTAAAAAGTTTTGGGATTATGATTTTTTAAATTTTTCTTTTATTTACTTTTTATTAAGAATTTTTTTTATTCATTTTACATACCAATCAAAGATCCCCCTCCCTCTTCCTCCCACCCCTCCAGCTTCCCCCTCTCAACCCCCCCTCCATTCCCTCCTACAAGAAGGTAAGGCCTCCCATGGGGAGGTACATTTAGAAGAGGCAGGTCTAAGCCCCTCCCCCTGCCTCAAGGCTGTGTGGGGTGTCCCATCATAGGTAGTAGGCTCCAAAAAGCCTGCTCATGCACCAGGGATGGATTCTGCTCCTACTGCCAAGGGAGGCCCCTTAAACAGATCAAGCTACAAAACTGTCTTGCTATGCAGAGGGCCTAGCCCAGTCCCATGCAGGCTCCACAGCTGTTGATCCAAATTTCACGAGTTCCCACGAGTTTAGTTTGGTTTGGTCATCTCTGCAGGTTTCCCCGTCATGATCTTGAGGCCCTTGTTCATAGCATCCCTCTTCTCTCCGACCAGACTGTTGGAGCTGGTAGAGAGGGTGCCTGAACTGAACTGGCTTACCCCAGTGATCAGATCGGTGAATACCCTAACTGTCATCATAGAGCCTTTCTCCAGTAACTGATGGAAGCAGATGCTGAGATCCACAACCAGGCACCAGGGATTATAGTTGTTTAATTACAACATTTCTCCCTTCCTTTTCTCCCCTCAAAACCCTCCTGTATCCATACCTCTCCCCACCTATTTCAAAATAATTTCTCTCTCTCTCTCTCTCTCTCTCTCTCTCTCTCTCTCTCTCTCTCACACACACACACACACACACATGCATACACCATTATGGCAAGCATAAATGTGTATGTACATACATATATATTCCTAAATATAGCTTTTACAGTCCCTATAATGCTGTATGTAAGCTTTGGGGGCTGACCATTTGGTGCCAAACAACCAGTTGGTATGCTCTTCCCAGGGAAGGGCCACTCTCCCATCTCCTCAGTTGCCTAAAGTTCTTTGTGTAGAGTTGAGGCCTTGTGGGCTTTTCTCCATCCATGGTGTCATCCTTGTTCTGCTCACACTTAGGCAATAGTGTTGGTGAGACTGTACGGGCATAGCTTCTGACCTTACTAGGAGACACAATTGCTAATCATTTTTCAGATGTCCTTGATGTTCTTTTATCCTCCTCCTTCCTTTCCCTGTGTTTACCTTCCCCAAGAGCCCTTTTCATTTCCCCTAGTAGATCACTTGTGTTCTGCTTTTCTGCTTTACCCTCTTCTCATCTTTTTCGGTGTTTACCCTCCTCCGCCTCCCTAAGGAGCCCCCCTTTTACCATTTCCTTGCGCCCCAGTCACCCCCTCACTGGTGTTCCCTAACCCTACCATCCTGGCAATGGTCCTGCTTTGCTTTCCTGTCTCCTGTAGTCACTATAGGTTATGTACTCACATCTGAGGGTTGGAAACTAGGTACCTGCAATAAGAGCGAACACAATGACGCTTGCCTTTCCAGGTCTGAGTGACCTCATTAAATCACATAATACGATCTCTTCCAGTTACACCCATACATACCTGCAAAGTTCATGATTTCTTTACAGCTGAATAGTATTCCATAGTGTATCCGTACCGCATTTTCATTATCTATTTGTCGGCTGTATGACTTTTAGGTTGTTGTTATTTCCTAGCTCTTGTGGATACAGCAGCAGTGTACATGGCTGAGCAAATATCTGTGGACTAGGATGCTGAGTCCTTTGGGCATATACTGAGGAGTGGTTCAGCTAGATCAAATACTAGACTTATTTTAGCTTCTTGAGAATTATCTACACCAACTTGCATAGTGACTACATCAGTCTGCAGTCCCACCAACAGTAGGTAAGCCCTACTCCATCCCCTCCAGCATTTGTTGTTAGTTGTTCCCTTGATCTTTGCTATTCCTACTGCATTTCCCTTAATTGCTAGGGATGATGAACACTTTTTGAGATATTTCTTAGTCTCCTCCATTTATTTATTTATTCATTCATTTATTTATTTTTAAGTTGTGTTTTTTTATTTGTTTGTTTGGTTTTTTACATACTAATCCAAGTTCCCCCTCTCTCCCCTTCTTCCATTCCCCACTTCCCGCCATCGACTCCTGAGAGAGGCTAAAGCCTCCCTTGGGGAGTCAACAAAGTCTACCATAATAAGTGGAGATAGGACCAAGCTCCTCCCCTGTGTCAAGGCTTAGCAAAGCATCCCATCATAGAAATGTGTTCCTAAAAGCTATTTCATGCACCTGGAACAAGTCCTGCTAGGGGCTTCCCCAAACTGATCTAGCCACACAACTGTCACCCACATTCAGAGGGCCAAGTTTGGTCCCATGCATGTTCCCCAGCTGACAGGCCAGAGTTCATGAGCTCCTACTAGCATGGGTTAGCTGTCTCTGTGATTTTTCCCATCATGATCTTGACATCACTTGCTCTTGTGATCCCTTCAACTGAACTCAGTCCAGTGGTTGGTGGTGGATTACCTGCATCTGCTAAGACTCCTAGCAGTAATGGAGAGGGTGCCTGAACTTCTCTTCCCCTATAAAGACATAGGATAATCACTATAGATTAATGACTACCCTAATTGTCATCATAGAACCTTCATCCAGTAACTGATAGAAGCCTCCCCCTTTTATTCTTCTTTTGAGCACTCTGTATTCAGGTTCCAGGCCCATTTTTTGAAAGGGCCACTTAGTTTAGTTCTTTATATATTCTGGATATTAATTCTCTGTCCATTGTATAGCTAGGAAACATTGTCTCCCACTCTCTGGGCTCCCTCTTCCCCCAGTTGATTTTTTTTCTTTAGCTATGGGTAAGCTGCTAAATTCCATGTAGTCCCACTTGGCCTTAGTTCTTAGCAAATTGAGTCCTATTCAGGAAGTCCTTTCTGATACCTGTATCAGGTAGGAAATTACCTATGTTTTCTTCTAGCAGTTTTAGTGTTTCAAGTTTTAGGTTTAGGTCTTTGATCCATTTGGAGTTTGATTTTGTGAAATGAGATAGATATGAATCAAATTTTGTTCTGCATATGGACATCTAGTTTTACCAAAGCATTTTTTGAAGATTCTTTCCTTTTTCCAGTATATTTTGATATCTTTGTCAAATATTAAATGACTAAAATACTATGTGATCATGTGTGAGTTTGTTATTTTAGTCCATTGGTCTACATGTCTCATTTTGTGTCAATACCATATTGTTTTTATTGCTATGACTCCATAATATAATTTAAGATCTGTAATTGTAATCTTTCCAGCCTTGTTCTTTTTGCCCAAGATTGTTTTCACTATCCAGGGTCTTTCTGGGTGCATATGAATTTTATGATAGATTTTGTATTTCTGTTAGTAATTAGATAGCATTGGTAGAATGGTTATTTTAAAAAAGTTAAGTCTACTGATGCATGAGTAGAGGTCCCTCACTTGCTGGGTTAGATTTCTTCCTAGCTATTTTCTTTTCTTTTAGGCTATAGTGAATGGGAGAGTGTTCGTGATCTCCTTCTCTGTAAATTTATTACTGGTGTACAGAAAAGCTTTTGATTTATTCAAGCTGATTTTGTAATCTACCACATTGCTGAATTTGTTTATCATTTCTAGAAGTTTTCTGGTAGTCTGTTCCTTTTAGAGATTCTTCCTACATCAACTAATTTCATGCATATTGTTGAGATACTTGCTAGCTTCTGTCCATGAGAATGATGCTTTCTGAGCTTGTTCATAGTTTGAGTGTTCCATTATATCTCTCCATCTTATTTGAAGATTCGAACCATCTTTGTAAATAATCAAATTACTAAAGTTTAATGTCTATGAGGTAACTCATTTATTTCAGTTCACATATAAACTATATCACTAATTGATTGATTCTCAGTCAATATTCAGAGTCAGTATGTACTTTATTGGTCTATTTTACAAAACACTTGAATTTTTCTCTGCCTTATATATACCAATGTAGAATTCCATTTTAAGAAGGGTTCTAATCATATTTTGAAAGCCACAGTCTTGAAAGATGTGTAACACCCCAGGTGATCTTGGTGGGGTTCAGAAAAGAACCCCTTGGCAAGATGTGAAGGCAAAGGTTCAAAATCCATCACTGCCTTGGAAATATAGCTTCCTGAGAGTGCTTTTCTTTTTCTTTTTGTTTGTGTTTTGTTTGTTTGGTTTGGTTTGAAGAAATTGTTATTATATATCCCAGGCTGAGCACAAGCTAGAAGTAGTTTTGCCTCTGTAGTTGGAGTT
Organism: Onychomys torridus; assembly: GCF_903995425.1. Classification (NCBI taxonomy): domain Eukaryota; kingdom Metazoa; phylum Chordata; class Mammalia; order Rodentia; family Cricetidae; genus Onychomys; species Onychomys torridus. The sequence continues at coordinate 49,072,191 of NC_050457.1, read as the reverse complement.
TTCTCTCCAGGTCCTGCCAAACCCTGTCAGTCCAAAGGCTCAATTATGAAATAATCATTTAGATGCTTATATTATTTAAACTGTTTGGCCTAATGGCTCAGGCTTCTTGTTATCTAGTTCTTATATCTTGAATTACCCATTTCTATTAGTCTGTAAGTTGCCATGTGGCTTGTGGCTTACCAGTACCTTACATCTCACTTGTCATGGTGGTGGCTGACAGTGTCTCTCCACCTCAGCCTTCTACTTCCCAGAATTCTCTTTTCTGCTTGTCCCGCCTATACTTCCTGCCTGGCTACTGGCCAATCAGTGCTTTTTTTATTAACCAATCAGAGCAACACATTTGACATACAGAACATCCCACAGCATGCTTCAGCCTCCCAAATATTGGGATCACAGCTTTACTATTGTTCCTAGATCCCTCTGAATTCTTATCTGTTGTCCAAGTCATAAATTTTCACATAAAATAAGTGTTTTAATTAACTGCTCTACACTGGCCTTCCTAGAACATGAAATCTGAATTCATAGATGAATGATTTCTACCATTCTTCTCATCTTTGTTCATGCCTTGAACTTACTACTATGCTATCCATCATGAAATATGAAAGATCTAACCTGAAAGAGTCATCATGTTTAACATAAAAACAAGGTCACCTGAAATTGGAGGATTACTGGGTATCTAGTCACCCCTTAGACTATTAGTCCAAGCACTGGCTTAAATTTAGGGGACACAGACTCAGATATTCTTCATTTCCTTCATATTGGTTTAAAGAGTCATCCAAAGTAACTGCAAAATGAAGACAGCTTAAATGTTTTCCTGTGGAGGAGTTGCCATGAACTGGCTCAGAATGGAGAATATACTAATTTTATGAAATTACAATAGATGTGGTTTCTTGAATTAAGTCTATTGGAATATATTGTCCTATGTCTTTGCCACTGTAGCAAGACGGTATGTCTATAGAATTATAGAATGTTTTCAAATAGTTCTAAATCACTTTATTTCAAGAATACCTAAGAAAACCAGCATATGTAGAAGACAGGACATATGTTGTCTCCACTGGAAAAACCCTTTCTATCTTAAAGAGAAGGGATTTTTTTCCATGTCTTTTAACTTTTCATCTGTAATTGAATTATACATTGACAAGAGCATTCCAGACTTGGTCTACCTGGGTCACCCCAGGCTATGAAAGCACTGGTAAGACTTAGTCATCTGTGAAAACAAAAACCAGATCCTCTGGATCTTTAGACTATAACTATCATTCCACAGAAGCCACATTAGAATACCACTAATCACTGTATCATTCCACAGAAGCCACATTGGACTACCACTAATAAGTATATCAATATAACCCAATGTTGTGGTTTTATGGAATGTTTCATTGCTGTCATATCAAGATTTTTAGGGACTCAGAATGAGCATCTCCCAAGGCCTACATTTTGTTTATCCAACTGTATATAAACTACATTGCCATTAAAAATGGTGAATGAAGAGCAACCTTCTCAGTTTAATTTTTAAGGTGTTTCAAGAATTAATAATCACACACACACACACACACACACACACACAACTTCATTTTATCAGTGGCTATTACTGTAAAAGAAGGTAAATGATCTGTTGAGAAGGCATGCAACCTCAAGAGCAGTAGCAGCCAGTAACTGTAGCCGTAGACAAGGAAGGAATCTACAGGAAGTAGAAGATCTATGTCTTGCTCTTGAAGTACTTGAACCTCAGCCCATAAAGAAGATCTATTTGCAATTGCTCACAATGACTATTAAAAGTCCAAAAATTCAAAAGCATCATCCCACAGGAAGTCTAAATGATATGACTGGCTGAAAATGATTAGAAAGAGAATTCTGAGTAAAACATTTTAAGTTTCTACAACAAAATATAGAGGCACATGAGCACTTTGAATCCAGGATTCATAGCTGAGTGGTAGGTCCACATATTGTGTGAAGATGATAAGAATAGTATGTACATGCTATGAGCTCAGAGATTCAGAATCAGGTTCCAGAAAGCTTAATGTAGGTCAATTACTAAAAACTATACCAGTGAACTAGTTATATCTTTTCACCAAGAGAAGCAACTATTTGCTGTTAGAGTTTTATGATCTCTGTTTTTGAGTGGACATGAATTGTCAAGGAGAGACGGCTCTTGAGTCTTGCACATACATCTCAAAAATACATACTTATTGCATATATTTAGGCATTATGAAAATAATAAAGACATCGTAAGGAATCCCCATATTTCTTTGAAAGCTTACCTAATTCAAAGTAATATTGTAAGGCACACCCACATCCTGTTAAAGTAATGGTTTGTATCAAGTGATACTTACCTAGTTTACCCACTGCAGGCATTAGTATCTTTAGTATCCTGAAACTAATAGCCCAATGTGTATATTTGTAATAATATCTAAAGGTGTGAATCATATCTTATGACATTACTTTAATCGTATCTACATAAATAGGAAACATGTAAAAATCTGCTAGAATAGTCTGGTTCTTCCTGAGCTCATTAAGTCATTGTAGTTAAAGTTTTCATCTTTAGTCACAATTTCCTTTCCCGCCCCCCATTTTTCTGATTTCCTTTTCACTCATTATGTCCTTGTTCCTTTTTCCTTGGCCTTTGTGGAGAAGCTGTCCTTCATGTGATCCCACTCAATGTGCTCTTCCCAATCTTTCTCTGCTTATCTCCATAAGTCAGATGGGTTCTTTTCTGAGCCAGAACATTCTGTTCTCTTTACAGGCAATGTTCTATTCCATTGTGTTTGGCCATAATCTGTAACTAACTCCATGATGTAGAATGTCTTTATCTTGACCCCTTTGTGAAGAAGCATACTTTCTAACTAAGGCAAGGCTGACTGGTATTTGTCTTTGTAGATGTCTTACTGCTAAATGCCTCAAGCAGTGCATGCCAGCTCCCCAGATGTTTGTCTTCAGTGGTCATATTGGCTTGTGCACAGTATCATTTCATTTAATCTTTACAACAACCTCTTACAAAGATTAAATTGTGACTCAAGGTAAATGATTAATAAATATACAGAACACACAAAAAGCAGAATCATTATGAACCTGAGATATCAAATTTACATGAGACTGTTTCCTTTAGAAAAGATCGAAAGTCAGCACAGCTCAGAACCTTGACATCTATCACTTCAACTTGTAATAAGAGACTTTATTCTTGTTTTCTTCTTTGGCTGTTTCCTTACTGGCCACTTTACATAAAGTCTTTATCATTAGAAGTGTAAACAGTTCCAGTGAATGAAAACAAAAGCAAGTAAACCTTTATAAGGCAAAATATGCACAATCATGCAGCAATTAAATTTGGACAGTGCAGACTACTATGCACTAGCAAAATTATGGACTAGCAAACAAAAGTTATTAAATTAAAACAAAATTATTCTTTTTGTATGTGTGTGTTGCTTGGAATTGAACTTAGGACCTTATACATGCAAGGCAAATGTTCTGCCTTTGAGCTATCCCTAGTCCTAAAAGAGAATAATTCTTAAAAATAAAATATTATTCATATAGAAGTGAAAAAAGACATTTTTAATTATAATTATAGATTTATTTCTTTGAGTTTAAAGAAAATCCTTAGGAGTACTTAGCTTCAAGGACAA